>NC_031771.1:66786715-66806758 GCF_001522545.3 Parus major
CTAATCCCAGTACAGGTGTTCTAATCCCAGTACAGCCCAGTACAGGTGTCCCAATCCCAGTACAGCCCAGTACAGGTGTCCCAATCCCAGTACAAGTGTTCTAATCCCAGTACAGGTGTCCCAATCCCAGTACAGCCCAGTACAGGTGTTCTAATCCCAGTACAGCCTGGTACAGGTGTCCCACTCCCAGTGCAGCCCACTACAGGTGTTCTAATCCCAGTACAGCCCAGTACAGGTGTCCCAATCCCAGTACAGCCCAGTACAGGTGTCCCAATCCCAGTACAGGTGTTCTAATCCCAGTATAGGTGTTCTAATCCCAGTACAGCCTGGTACAGGCGTCCCAGTCCCAGTGCAGCCCAGTACAGGTGTCCCAATTCCAGTACAGCCTGGACCAGGTGTCCCAGTCCCAGTGCAGCCCAGTACAGGTGTCCCAATCCTAGTACAGCCCAGTATAGCTATCCTGACCCCTGTAGAGTTGTCCTAATCCCAGTACAGCCCAGTACAGGTATCCCAGTCTCTGTACAGCTGTCCCTGTCCCTGTCCCTGTCCAGCTTTCCCAATCCCAGTACAGCCCAGGACAGGTGTCCCAACCCCAGTACAGCCCAGTACAGTTGTTCCAATCCATGTCCAGCTGTCCCAGTCCCAGTCCATCCCAGCAGAGCTCTCCCAGTCCCCGCAGAGACCTCAAAAGCCAGAACCACCTCCGCACATCCTGGTGTTCCAGGTGGGACATGCCACAGGATTTCCTGTGGGACAACACTTTCCTTGCTGCCAGGATCCAGCCACCAGTGAGGGAGTGCATAAAGCTTTAAAAAACAAAAAAACACCCCAAAACAGGACAGGAAATATGAATATGGAAATGTCACAGTAAGACTGAAACTTTAGACTCGAGGTCACGTCCAGGGTAGAAGAGTTCAGGTTGTAGGAGCCATGGAAATGCAGGGAGCTGGAGGAGAATTCCAGGCTGCTCCAGCACGTGGCTGTATCCCAGGATTTTCAGCCTCAGTGGTGATTCCCTCTGCCTGCAGCACGTTCTGCCCATGAATTATGCAGGTTTTTATCGGGTTAGTGTGTGTGTGTTGACATGGTGTCATCCCAGATTCTTAATCAAGATGCCAGGGAAGATGGAGCACCTGCCCCGTGAGGCTTCATTAGCCGTGCCCATAATCTGATCACAGAGTTATTACAGTTCCTATAAAGTTTAATTCTGTGAATTCCAGCCTGTCAATCAAATACCCTGGTGACACAGCTCTCGTGGTAGGGTTTGAGTTGGCTGTTCCTCCACAGGAACACCTGGGAATTCTGCAGGATCTTGTCCTTGCTTCACACCCTGGTGAAGGTTTTATTATTTTTATTCATTGTTAGTGATTCAGGGTTTTAAAATGCCTTTTTTTCTAAGCTCTTACAATTATAGTTCCTCTTCTTCTGAGAAAAAAACCTAGAAACCTATAAAGGTTATTATGAGTGATTTTAACACTAATATAAAGCGACAATTCTTACTAAGGTTTGATGATTTTATGTCAATAAAAGCACAAGTCTAAACCCATTTATTTATGATTGATTATAGCACTGATGAACAGAGTAACACATAATATCTCCTATTATATAGGGTCTGGAATAATTTTGTTTTCAGTAGCTTGATCTTCTGTGAACTCTTTTGCTTTTTTGCCTTTATTCTTCTGTTCATCCTGACCTTTTTAAACAAATGCCTTCCTTTCTAAACTAGATGGAAAAAAGGATTCACACCAGAGGCCATGCACACTGCACAGCCAGTTTATTATCAAGTAAACCCACTCATTTATGCAGCTTGATCTGTTTTCCACATGAGAATATTCCTGTTTCCCAGGGTTTGGAAGTTTATTCTGAAAATGGCACCTTTTTAAACCAATTATCCTTATCCTCTTTAACCAGTGGCTTTGGTGCTATGCCTTTTTAGACCTGGATATTATTTAATAATGTTTTTTTTAAATAATAAACTAAGCACATAGGATGATGAGCAACTGCAGAATGTCCTCAGCAATCACAAATCACTCACTGTAAAGAAATTTCCTCCCTGCCCCTTTCTAGTTGTGCACAATTTGTGTCTCCTTGCATTGAGCAAAATGCACATCACCAACCCTGACACCTCTGTTTTATTGAGCAATAACTTCATGTCAAATCAGCTGCCAGAACTCACAGTTTGCACGATTCTCATGGAATTGTGCTGGGATCCCTCGGGATGGGCTCTGTCAGTCCACCCAATGCCTAAATGAAGATGTCATTTTACCACAACAGCCACTTCCACAGAATTCCTCTTCTCTCCAGCCTCACTAGAGCTATAAAAGAGGTCAAAAATTGTCAAGTATTGTGCAGAGAGATGCATAGAAATCGCATTAATATTGCTAGGCAGAGATTAATTAAGGCAGCACAGTTATGAAGAAATTCTTTTGGTAAGGAGCTGATGAGGGATCTATTTTAACAAAACAAATTTAAAATAAGCATAGTCCTGTAGAGTGCCAAGAATGAGTGAATTCAGTTGAAATTGGAAAAACTCTGTCTGCTTCAGCATCAAAGCTCATTTTCCTCTCTGAAACCAATGCAAAGGCCCAACTCCTGTGGATTTCTGACAGGATGGGAATTTTTTCCTTGTTTGAGAAAGCTCTGGGGGCTTGCAGAGTTCAGTAGCATTGAAGCCTCATCACAAAAAATTCAGACAGACAAGTCCATTCCCAGATTCAGCAATGTAATTGAGTAAACTCTGCTGTAAATTGAAAAGCTCCAGGAGAGACACTGATTAAAGTAGTGTTTGGCAGTTTTTCATTTGACAATCAAATTATACCAGAGGACTAATCAAAGCAAGATACCTCCATGATCTATATCCTGATTTATTACATTTTCATCAGCTCTGAAGTGTTAACCCCAGTTTTGAAATTCAGGCTGTGATCATTCTTGTTTTGCCTGCACTGACAGGCATCTTAAGGAATCCTAGAAATTCAGATTTATTATTTTTTTTTGTCTGATAATTCTTCAGCCAGATAGAAACTCTTCTTGTTCTTTCCAAACCCTCACAGAAATTCTTACTCCAAAGTGCTGGAGGCTGTAGGAAATGCAGTATCTTGTCTCCTTGGAGACCATAAAAGCTGTTTGTGTGAGCTGAATACACCACACAAATGACAGGCCTGGGTTCTGACAACTGTGTAAATCCAGGTTTTCTTCAAACTTTTACTAATTCTGCTGGGAAGAAAACTGTAGGAAGAAGAAAAATATCCTGGTTCATATTGTGGAGGTGTGTGCAGTTATACCAACACTTTTCTTTTTTTTGAGGTATTTCCTGTATCTTTAGAAACAGCACTGAAGGATTTGCATGGATTTAGTGAAGAGGGGATTTTAGAAACGCTCTTTGCTCACAAAGTAAAGAAATTTTTTAACAGGAAAATCATCTTGTGCTTAATGCTGAAGGGAGATGGGGTGGGGAGCAAATGTCATATTTGAGGCCTGTGGAGGAGCTCATCCCAGATGTTTGACACTGAAGGACAAAAGTTGGTTCTTCACACCCACAAAGTAAAATTCATGGATGTGCAGGATTTTCTTGCTGTATCCTGCTGGCCTCTTTTGGCTTTTCCAGCTACTTATCTCATGCTGCTGGGGGTGAAGGAACAGGGACTGTTCTCCCTGGGGTTTGGGTGCAACCTCCAGTGCAGAATTAGGAATTAGGAGGTGGAGTTTCCAGTTTTGCTTTGCAGCAGCTGATGGATGCACCAGAGCCAGGCTGGGGGATCACCTCAAACAGCTGCCAAGGTTTGAAACTGCTCCAGGTGCTCCTGTAAGAGCCTCTCTGCCATTTTTCATTAGTGAAATCACTCTGTTTCCTGACCACATGCACTTTGTGTGGGTTTATTAGAGTATGGACAGCAATTGGTTTGGAGAAAAAGGATGTAGGAGTCTAAATTATTATTACTGAGCTGTGCTTTCAATGTGACAGCATTTTTCTTTTCCAGTGGGAAAGGGAGAGCCTCACTCATTGCTGTTCTTTATTTATTTCTCCCCTTCAGATGCATCACCGTGCCCACGTGCAGAAGCCATGAATTCCAGAAAATTCCCCTCAGAACCACGGAGAATTTTTCCTGCTGCTAAAGCCCCCAGCCAGCAGCCATCCCGAATCCTGGTGGTGGATGTCACCTCCCCTTCCTGGGCCAGCACTTGCTCTGTGCTCTCTGAGGCTCTGGAGAACGTCCTGTGCCTGGCGTGTGGCCTGGCAGGGCCCTGCCGGGTGCCCCTGCTCAGCCTCTACGTGGTGCAGCCCCAGCAGGAGTGTCTGCTGCCCTTCACGGTATGCCCCAGGAAAAGGAAAAAAAATAATTATGATTTATATCTAAATTCATATCTAAAAATCTGAGTGCAAGTTTATGTCTAAAAATCAGCCCCGCTCAGAGCGATCGTTTCATGGTGAGTTTTGTGAAAGGATAAAGTTTAAAAGGAGGAGTGGCATTTTTGATCTGTGAACCTGATAAATTAGGTTTTGTGCTCTTCCTTCCTAAAACCTCTGTTTTGGAGCACCTTTCATGTGCTGCTTTCTGCTGTGCTGCTGCTGTGTTGGAATTATCTCACACAGCTCCAGCTGTAATAATTTGGACACTGGACAAATATTACCAATGTGTGACAGGTTCTAGATATTGAAGGGGAAAGGTGCAGAGTTAAAATATCTGTGCTGAATTTGAGAAACATCCTAGAATCACAGAATTATCTGGAAAAGTCCTCTAAGACTAAATCCAATTCTAAAACCAGCACTGCCAAATCCACCACTTAACCACGTTCCTAAGGCCCACATCCACACAGATTTTAAATACAAAGATCCAAGTCAGTAAGAACAAATATTGCTCTCATTTAGGGCTCTGCAGAGGAATAAATGTAGGTTGAGAATGAGTAGCAGCTCTGCAGTAATAGTTTGGGAATACAAATACGCATCTTAAAGTTCACAAGAGTTTTTGAGTCATCCTGTTAGAGACAATAATCACACTGAGCACTCCCATTTATTCAACATCAGTGTAAACACACAGGGTTAACCCTTCCACTTTATGCAGCAATGGTGGAAACATTCTGAAAAGTTCTGGCAAGTCTTCACATCTTGAGAAAGAAAAAAGAAAAACAGAGGTCAAGAGTGAATTAGCAAATGTGATTTGCAAGAAGACTCTGGTTAATGGTGGTGTTTATTTTGTAGGAAAGGTTATAGATAATGTGACAAGGATAATTTTATGACTGCTGCTCCTAATCAGCTGTCTTTTTTGTTTAAACAACAATTCCTCATTTTGATAGTCACAGTTTTTAAAGACAGAGAAGCCCTTAGATCAGTGTTTTGTTCTGTTCATATCACAGGCTATTATATTTCACTAAAGTACCCCTGTGTCATTAAAAATTCCTTCCAGAAAACCATCCAGTTTTGATCTGAAGACAAGATGGGTAATCAAGTACTTCCCTTGATAATTTCATCCAGTGGTTAATAACTGTCATTGTGAAACCTGTACCTGGTTCCTAATTTGCATTTATTCGCTTTATCTTCCAGCAGTTTTTTAATATACATATATAATATTATATTATATGTATGTAATATAGTATATTATTCTTTTGGCTAGATTGAAAAACATGCTTGTATTTTATTTTATAGAAGTAGGCCCCTTCTCTGTTCTGGCTGGTAAATCAAGTACAAATTATAAGTTTAATAACAAGTTTAAATATAAAACATTTTTACAGTAATTTTAATTATTTCCAAGCTGTTCTTTGTATTCACTCTGCTGGGTTTTTTTGGGTGTTACATTCCAATAGCAGACATCAGCTGTTGTACTGAAGCTGCTTTTCAGATCTGTATTTAAGGGTGCTTGTCAGACAAATCATGAAGTCAGGAAAGCCCCAGAACTGAAAATAGAGGTGGGGAGAGTACATGGGGAAGTGTCACACACACTTACCCTGGTTTTAATCTTTACTCAGTGCTTGTTTATGGTTTTTGTTCCCACTGCTCTCCCCAGCTGGAGAGTCCATAAAGCTTCCCTGGAAAGGGCAGGGAGGGCAAAGAAAGAGAAGCCAGAATTCAAGTAGATAATTGTAGGGGAGAGCAAATGGTGGCAAGATAAGAAATCAGCATTTTAGGACTAAAAAATGTAATGTGGGACTGAGTAAGGAGTGAGCAGAGCCTTTGCAGGTTCCCACTCAGTCCCACTGAAAGCCCACTGTGCAAACCATGCCTCAGGGCTGTTTCAGTGACCAGAGCTCCACACACCTGAAGCAAACAAGCCAAGTGTTCACCTGCTGCCTCTTCAGTGGGGAAGGTGACCTCTGGCAGCAGGATCTTGTATTGCTCTAAATAAATTTAGTAGAGTTCACTCAATATCTTTCCTGTGGCCACAATGAACCAGGTGAGCTGCTGGGTCTGTCTCAGCTCTGAGCTCTTGGTAAGGCTCAGGTGAGCTGACATCTCTGTGATCACCAGCCTTCCTCCACATTGTGGAGAGGGATTTCATGCTGTTCACCAGCCTTTCCTGCTCCTTCAACCCTGTTTTGCAGCAAGTGAAAGAAAACTTTGCCCGAATTCAAGGCTGCCTTTCGGAGCTCCGCTCGCTCCCGGCCGAGGGCTGCTTCCCGCAGGGGGGGAACGGAGTGGTGCAAGCTGTGCAGGATGGATTGCAGCAGTTCAAGCAGTACAGCAGGCACACGGCAGCAGGAGGCTCCACAAACACTTCTGTTGAGGTAAGAAAATGCTGGGGAGGGAGTGGGGGCCATCCCAAATCATTTATAAATGCACATTTATAAATGTGTTACGTGTGCAGCGAACAGGCAGAACAATTTAGGCACTCTGGCTGTTTCAGAGATTCACTGAATCTTCTTCTTCTGAAGGAAGATACCAAGTCCTCAAATCCCTCTGGACAGATTCCTGTGGAAAAGGGGACACATCTAGGGAAAGCTGTCCTGGTCCAGGATCTGATAGATTTTGGTGGACATTGGTGGCTGTTTTCAGCTCTGAATGTGTGGTTTTGCATAAAGGGGAGGGAAGCTGATAATCACACATGAGAACAGACATGTGAATGCAGAAAGCAGGGCAAGGTTCACAGGAGGAAGTATTTTCTTTAAGCAGTGTCAACTGACATGAAAGGACAGGGGAAATTGAGGGGAAAGGACTCACACAGAAATGGTGTTTTCCTCTGGACAGCAGAAAATATCAGCTCCAAACAATCTTGCATTTCAGATTTCCCAGGCTCAGGGTCCACCTGTCACTCATAAAAAACAAACTGAGATTCCCACAAGTGAAATTTGCCAAGCCTTTCTGCTTTGTTTAGGTCCTCAAACCCTTCCAGAGTCTCACAGAGTCACACTGTGATCAGGCTGCAGCTGACACTCACTCCCAGTGTCTATCCAGGAAACTTTTCTACTGATTTTCCGCTTTCCTTGGGGCTTTAAGGTATTTTCCCTGACAATTTGAAAGGTGATTTGTGCTTTAAAGGTTGGAACAAACAGAGCATGCTGTGGAGACAAAACCTTTTTTGACACACAACAAAATCCAGGACATTTTCTAGTATACTTGAAGGAACAAGCTGCATTAAAAATTAAGTTAATCCATGGATATAGAGAGTTTTTACTCCCCTAAGCAATCCTTGTTCCTCTAGATAATGCAATTTCATTGTACTTCTTTTTGCAAGGGGATGTAAGACATGCTGCAGGGACAGGGAGTTTTACTAAAGGCCAAAAAGTTTAAAAAAAAGGTTTCTTTCTGCTTCAGATACTTAAGTGATTGCAATTTCCACCTCCACCCCCACTCTATCACAAGCATTTTTTTTTTATGCAGAGTAAGTTGAATTTTTTGTTTCCTTTTCTCAGTATCAGACCAAAGCTGGGTGGTGGGAATCACACCTACTGCTGCTCTCCTTGGAAATATCTTCAGGATAGACTGTATATGTTAAAAAAAATAAATAAATTCCCATTCAGCTTTCAAGGGAGAAGGCCAAGTTTAGTCTGTTTGAACTGTAATTAATGTACAAATCATTTTTTACACACAGAGACTCAGTGATGTGAAGCACAGAGCACAAAACTCTGTAAATGTTCCTCCAGTGAACCTCTCAATCCATTTCATATTGCCTTAAATGTGAGCCAAAGCTCAAAAACAAAATTTCTTATAAATCTGCTTTGGAATAGATGAGATATTTCAGCAAGATTTCTCCTCTCTCCATAGTGAGACCACTGCTACTCAACATCAGCACCTCTCAAGAGAGAATTGGGGTAGAGGCAGCTTCTCCATGCTCTGGTTTGTGTTTCAGATCACAATTTTGACCAGCCAGCCCAGCAGAGAAATGGTAAAGCAGCTGGAAAAGAAGTTACAAGACATAGACCTGGTGAGCCTGCGAAGAATCCAGGTCATTGAGGTTCTGAAGAGAGATTTCCTGGAACCTGAGGACGTGGAGCAGTGTGTGCCAGCAGAGGAGCCTGGCAGTGGTGAGTGGAAGGCGTTTTTAGGGAAGTTACAGCTTTGGGCAGCACAGCAGCCACTGGTTCTTGCTCTGGTCCAACATCTGCCACTTCCCTTTGCACCATTTAATGTCCCTTAGGTCAGTGGGATTGCTGTGCCTGCAGGAAGTTTCTTCACAGCACTTCTCTGGGGCTTGTGGAACTCACAGACCTCGGGTATTACTTCTTGGTGTTATTTAAAGTTCATGTGTGATACAGCTTCACTGTGGGGGGTTAAAGAGAAAAAGGCATGGAGTTATGTGGATAACTCACTCTGAGCTGGAGAAAAGCAGCAGCAGTAGCAGCAGCTGTATCAAAGACAGAAAAACAGCTAATGTAGAGGCTTGGAGAGTGACAGTAACTCTTCCCAGCAATGTGAGAGGATTAATAGGGGTTATTTCTGTTTTTTACTGAGGGACAGGCAGTGTTATCTATCTCTGGCTGTTCATTTTCTTGGGTGGTTGCAGTAGCAAAGTTCTGCACAAATTATCACAGTGAAGACTGGGAATCCTGCAGGGAGGCCTTGGAAGGCTCATGTCCACAGAGGAGGAGATGCCCTGTGCCTCTCTGTCACAGGGCTGCTTTAGGGAAGGCAAAACCTCACCATATTATTATAAAAAGTGGATTTTTGTGTAGCTCTTTCACCCAGTAAATGGAATAAAAACATAAATGTGGACATAAAGGTCACTGACATGACAAGTGATGAAATTCTGATTTTCTGAGTAGATGAAGTATTTGGTCTCTAAGAAAAGCAACAGGGGGTGAATAGGTCAGATAAATGGAAAAATTAACCCAACTGGTTTTTGATACCTATTGGAACTCCCTTCTTCTGCTTCAGAAAAAAAAACCCATTTTATTATTAAAAAAATACAATAAAGAGCATTGAATTTGCAAGATCCAGCATACAGGAAGTGCAAAATTAGTGCTGTGTTGAACTAGAACATAAATATTGTGATGCAGCACTTAATCAAGAGTTTCATTTGAAACTGAGGATATTTCTTCCATTAGTTTATTTAGGGGTTATTTGAACCTACTTACATTTTTAATACCCACAGCAGGATCAGGATATCCCCTCCACAGGCTCATTCCCAGGTTAGTGCAGCTGGAAAAGACCTCAGTGGTTTGAAAACCCCACATTGGCAAATCTTAGAGCAGTTTTGAACATGCTCAGATCTCAGAATCAGAGCAAACTGATTTAACTAAACCCCACAGAGAGCAGGACATTTGAGGTGGGAATAATCTGGGGGAGTAAATAACAAGATGCTTGGCCTTTGGATGGGCTGGTCTCTAATTGATAACCTGAGAACTGTTATTATCATTATCATGATTTAGTTATTATTATAATTATCATTATTTCTCTTCCCCTGCCCCTTTACACTCCCTGAAAGCAGCTGAGCCTTGCCAGACCTTTTGCTAACAAAGGTTAATATTTGCATGTGCTGGAGATAACTGCTCCCAGCTATTTCTGTTTGATAAAAACAAAAAGCAAGTCCTGCAGATGAATCACTAATGCCTTTTCTATGACCACAGCCCATCTTCTGCAAGTCCCAGGGCTCCTTTCTCTATGTGGGCTCTGCTCTCCAGGAACTTTAAGACCCATTGCACAGGAGATGTTGGCACCCCAACCTGGTTTTCCTAATGAATGCACTGAATTTCTTTTAAAATTGTCATGTATTGTGCCAGCTGCAGATGTGTAAGTGATTAAATATCTATTACAGAAGAAAAATTTTAAAAATAAAAAAAAAAACCCCAACAAAACAGGGAAATATTTATTGAGGGAAGAACTAAAGCGTTTACCGTCCCCAAACACAAATAATTTCCCTTGTCAGCTGTGTTTTGCTGTTTGTAAAAGTCAATTCCATGGATTTTCTGGTGCTTTGTCTTCTGAGCTGTTAATGCCCTTTTCAGTGCACATCCCTGAGAGAAGCCCAAGTCTGAAATCTGTAGGGAATGCATCCAAAACAGGATTATCCTGCAGTGGTGAATTCTGCAGGGAAGTGGGAGCAAGGCTCAGTGTCAGGGCAAGGGGCAGTTCATGAAAAGCAGCTGCCAACTAAAATAAAAGAAATAACCAAAAAAAAGAAGTAAAGAACTAAAAAAAAAAAAAGGAATTAAATGTTCTTGCAGCCAGGGACAGTCAGAGAGGATGATAAAGAAAAGTTTTTAGTAGCAAGGGCTGTGTGAAACATCTCCTGTTGTGAGTGGGAGTCAAGTCTGCTTTGCTACAGAGACACAACCAACATAACCTCTTCCTCAAGGCTGGGAGGTGGGGACAGTCAAAAAGTGTGTCCTGCAGAGCATTTAAAGAATTGCAATCATTACAGTAGTCCTGGATTATTTGCCAGCTAGAAATTAATTCATCTCTAGGTGGTTTTCTTTGGTTTTGGGTTGGTTGGTTGGTTTGGTTTTTTTTAATGTATAAGTGTATTTTTTGCCAAATGGCATTAGAATTGCTAATGCATAAAGAAAAGATTTCTCAGTGTGGATGGATGTAGCACTGTTTTTTAATCCCCCTGCTGGCCTGGTAAACACAAGGAGGGAGAAAAAGGCTATTTCTATTTATTCATCTTCTCAGAAAGCCTTTCCACATCCTGGCTGCATGGTAAAGCTATTTGTGCTACCAGACTGTACCTTCTGTGTTTACAAGTGGTTATATTGCATGTCTTAATGCAATTTGTAAATTGATTTATTTTTTCCCTTCACTTTATTGATCCCATTCTATTTTTATTTATCTGATGGACTTCACACTAGCTTCTCATCTATATAATAATACCTTTGAGGTATTATTTGTGGATGGTTTGGGGGGTTTTTTTGGGTTTATTTTGTATATACCCTAACTCTGCTGTCCAGCTGATATTTCTCCACGCTTAAAAGTTGTTGCTACATCACACCACATTTGTCTGCACCTCCAGCAAACGAGTTTAATAATTGCTGCATATGAGAAATCAGATAAATCTTTTCAATGGCTGAAAATATTGCTGCTTTTTCACCTATTTTTACCTTTTTCCTGCAGATATGGCAATCCTGGGAATGGACATCGAGGTGCAAACTGTAGAGGACAACGTCATCAGCCTGGAGATGCTGTTTAAAACGTGGCTCCATGACCATGGCACAGAGAGGGAACAGCTCCATCTCCTCCTTCCCTCAGGAGGTTTTGGCCACGCTGCTGCACCCAAGAACACCTTAAGTATTTCATTTTCTCTCCTCTCTGCTCCCCTTGGAGGAGCTCCTGAATCCCTCAGCCATAAAGGTTACCCAGGATTGTCCTATGGACACCTTCCCTCCCATTTAGAGACCCAGATGTGAGGTCTGTGGATAACTTGAAAAATCATCAGGCTTAGAAAGCTGCTGCTTTGCTGCCACAGCTGCAATCCTTTCCATTCTGCAGCAAAAATGTGCCTGGAGGGGCATGTGAATTTACAGCCATGTGGTCAAGGTAAAAAGGAGCCTTTTACATCTTGAGAGTTGAAAAAGACCTAAAAATTGCATTCAAAACAAAGGGTCTGTGCCAGAGCTGCACTTAAATAAAGGCTGTCTTGCAGAGGGACTTGGGGACTGGTTGATGCCTTGTGGCAAGCTTTAGTATTTCCCTTCCCCCAAGAGTTGCCAGAAAATGTTAATTTTTAAGTGCTTTGAGCATGTCACGTGCTAAACATTGCCAAAAACCATTCTCCTTCTCCCAGTGTGCCTGAAGTGCGATTTGCAGGAGAGGCTGCTGGACCCAGCCCTCCTTTCAGGGACAGCTGATGGCACTGGGAGAGCAGCAGATGCCAGCTCTCCCTGGCACATGGCAGCCTGGCCATCCACAGCTCTGCACAAACTCCGGGTGCTGAAGTGAGTGCTGCTCTTGTCTTCCACTGGGTTAACTGGGAGAGGGTGTAAGAAAAGCTTCACTTTCCTGTGCAGCATCATCCTGGGGACTGCTGACATCACCAGGAGGCTCTGGAGTGCTGGTGAGCCAAATTCTGGTGTGAAAAACCCCCAGTTCCATCACTCTTCCTCTCATGGAACAGCACAGCCCCACGTGCAGGCCACAGTCACACCTGGTGTCACCACAGCACTCAATGAGTGTGACACCACAGGAGTCATTCATGCAAAAGTTCTTTCACCCCAGTGAAATGTTTTATTGCAATAATTCTGTTCTCTCATTACCTAATGAGGCCACAACAATTAATTGTATGTCAGAGCCTAAGCAAAGCCTCACAGTGCTGTGATTTTGCCTAAGAATTTGCTTTCCTGGCAGCAGTTCATGGCACAGAGCAGAGCACAGAGGTGCTGATCTCTTTCCTGAGATTTATTTATAGAAAAAACAGTGTAATTTCTAAGCTGTGCAGTTGTTCTTACAATGATGAGCTGTATCCTGGCAGGGCTCTGAAGTCTGAAGGGGTCTGTGAGTCTGTCCTCTACGGGCTGCCCTTCATCATCAAGCCCACAAGCTGCTGGCAGCTGGACTGGGATGAACTGGAGACAAACCAGCACAGTTTCCATGCTTTGTGCCACGGTCTCCTGGTGAGTGTGTGAAAATTGCAGTGATGGGGAGGGATGGCCAGGGAAAGGAACAGTGAGTGCACACTTGTAACTTCTGGCTGGCTGCAGCAGGAAACATTTTAAAAACTGCAACTTCATCTCATGGGCCAGAGTTGGGCCTGCAAATCCTTCCATCTGCTGGAAAGATGCTACAGCTTATCAGACCTTAGAGAAGACCCTCAAACCTACCAGAAATGAGTGCTGGGAGGTTTGAAGTACAAATGCTTTGTAAGACTTTTGTGACTTTAACAGCAAAAATAATTAATCAAGGCTTGCACTGTGGAGAATTGGCCCTTACTGACAAGCTGTAAACCAAAATTCGGTGTTTTTCTCAAGAATTGACATGCTGAAAGACAAAACAAATGCCATACTGTCCTCAGCCTTGCTGCAGAATAGTTTCCCTTCCCTGATGTGTGTGTGCCTGCCCTGAGCCCACGGTGACAGTGCTGAAGGAAGTGGCTGTTGCTGTTGTTCACACCAGGATTTTGCCCTTTAGAAAAGGAAGTGGATGCTCTTGGCCAGGCATGAGCCCCAGAACACTGCACCAAACTGGAACGTGGTGGTGCATCCCTACTATGTCATCGTCCCCTCTGACTCTGCCACTCTCCTGGTGAAAGCAGTGGCCATCAGAGAGCTCCTGCTGCCATCAGCCTTCCCAGCCCTCCTGGCTGAGCACCCCGAGCGAGTCAGGGGCCCCATCGAGGTGAGTCACTCATTATCAGCTCTCATTATCACCTCAGCAGATAACGAGAGAAGGAAATGGCTGTGACAATGTCAAGTGACAGCTGGAGTGTGATGGAGCCCTCCAAAACTCCTCCACAGCAGACAGCTTTCTCCATGGACAGCAAACACCTGTCCTCTGGAGAAATGTTGTGTGTCTGTTGGGAGGAAGAGGCCTTGTGAAGCGGTGTTGAGGGTGACAGTGCCCAGAAAGGGTGCTCCAGCTTGTTGGCTGATTCTGGGCATGGGAAAGGGTAGGACTGCATCCTGCAAGGGAATGCTTAATTCCATTAAGATCTGTTTGGAGATGCTTCTTCTATACATGGCTAAGAGTGTTCCTTATGGGTTGCAGCACAGCCAAAAATCCCTTTACCTTTCACTGCAGGGCAGTTTGGAGTGTCTACAACACTGTCCCTGAAAAAGAAACAAAAAAAACCCCAGAAACCCCACAGCCTCCACCTGTCACATCCTGTAGCAAACTCAAGTTCTTTCTTCCAAGCAGAGCGCTCTGAACAACTTGGAAGTGGAAGTTGCTTACAACCCCTTGCACCTGAAGAGCAACCTCTACAGATACCTGAAGAGTTCCTTGTACAAACCTCCCCACCGGCAGCAGCCCCAGCCCCGGGAGCAGCGCCCGGAGCGGCACCAGCCCAGGCAGGTGAGTCCCTGTGTGTGAGCAGCCTGGATGGGGTCTGATGTCCCCTCCTGGTCAGATTCCAGCAGATTGTCCCCTCCTGGTCAGATTCCTGCAGGGGGGCTGGGGGCAGCTCCCTGGACCCAGCAGGGGCTGGGTGTAGCATCAGCAAGGCGAGGCACAGCCAGCGCCTCCTCCCACAAGGGTTTGTGTTTTGTCGCTGTCTTGCAGCCTCAGAGCAGAGCCAAAGCTGCAGTGGCTCCCCTGCTGATGGCTCCCTCACCCCTCCAAACGTCCAGACCAGCAGCAGCAGCCAGGAGAGGCTCCTGCGAGGGCTCCCTGCTCCACAAGGAGTACGAGGAGTTCCTGCAGTGAGCACCAGGACCTGCCCTTGGGCAGCCACAGGTCCTGGCTCAGCAGCTGGCCGGATGTGGTCAGGCAAGACACCGAGCTTGGCCTTGGTCAGACAGGCACTTCCCATCGTTTGTTCCTCCTTGTTGTTGTTTCACGGTTGTGTTCGTCACCGAGCCAGTTCTGCAGGAAGTTTGCTGCTCGGGGACCCTCTGTCCAGAGATCCAGCTGTCCCCTGCAGCAGCAGCAGCACCACGGATTTCCTGTTCTTGCCAGCACACGTCACCAACCTGCCTCAAATTTGGGTTTCTGAGACGGGGCTAGCACAGGCCACAGATCACAGATCGCTGTCAGCAGGGGCAGGAGAGCTGCAGGCAGGGCAGGGAGGAAATCAGACAAGACAGGCAATTGTGCTGAGCTGCCCTCATCCCACAGCAGCAGGTTCAGTGGGGTGGTTGAACAGGAATGAAACAGGGCTCTTGGATTTAATCCTAAAGCCTGGAGTTCTGCTCTCCCAGATGATTTGGTTGCTTCCAAGATCGGCCTCGCTGTCCAACGCCCCAGCTCATGGAAGGGGGTTGGAGCAAATGCCAAGCCAGAGCAATTCCAGAGAATTCCTGCCCAGATGCCAGCCTGTTTTTTAGGTGCCCCTGGCACAGCAGGAGCCAAAGGCAGCTTGACCAAGCTGAGGAGGCTCTCACTGAGCCCCTGATGCCAAGCACCAGCAGAGTTTGTATTCTATTTACTTTGGTTCTGAAAAACTCTTTCAAAATAAAGTTATCCTCCACGGAGTTCACTCTCTGCCTGTGGTTTCTGATACATCCAGCACTGCTATCCCACCACTGAGCTGTGCTTCCTGGGGAACAGCTGCGGGTGAGCAAGGGCATGAGGCAAGCACCACGAACCCATCAGAGCCATCTGTTCCCCCTGGCATCCCAGCTCTGACAGGCCCAAAGGCATGGGCTGGCTCTTCCCATGCCCTGGCATCTCATCAGGCATCTGCTGGGGCAAGACAACAAGGGCAGGAGCCATGGAACACAGGGCAGACACCCCTGCAGGCACAGGGATCTTTTGGTGCAGGAAGGAATTCACAAATGGCCCAGCCCAGGGCCTGCAAACCAGTCAACAACATAAAAGTTGACAAAATCAGGTTTAGGGAAGGGGCAGCAGAGAGGAAACAAAGTTTTCCTCCCTCAGATTTCTCAAAACCCATTAGACTTTTCCCCTTCTCCTGCAGCAAAACCCCAGTGGAGGAGAGCACCCAGCAGAGGGGAACAGCCACAAATTGTTCCTGGCCACAGCTGAGCTTTATTTTTACAGGACTGAGGCTTCCCCCTGCAACCTGGGCATCAGATAAATGACCAGAGCTCATCACTTTATCACCACCTCACCAGCCTGGGGACCTGAACCTCCACATTTCCCCGACAGTTTGGCTGTGCTGGGGCTGAAGTTGTGCTTAGCCCTTTGCACAGGTACAGCACAGTGCTGCTTGTCACCTGTCTGTTCTGTCACTATCAACAGGCTGCTAAACCTGCACAAGTCACCAGCAGCCCCATCCAGACATGGGGACACCCAATGCCAGCATGCCTGGTCTGGCCCCACACAGAAAGGACAACCTGTTTTTTTACTGGGAAGGTTTCTGCCCAAGGCTGGCCACACAGCAATCACACAAACCACACCACAGGGATGACAGATTTTGCAATTAAAGTCAGTGAGATCCAGACTGGGCCTTTCCAGGCCTTCCAAAGCAGCTGGGAGCAGAGCAGGGATCAGCAGTGGGATCAAGCTGGAGAAGGACAGATCCTGTGATTCATTAACAGCCTCTGAGCTGCAACACAGCAGCAGAGCTGGTGCCTGTCCCTGCCCAGCTTTATGCCTGGAGATCATCACATATCTTAGTGACTCTCATTTCCCTTATCTCCTGGCATCAGGGCACCCAGCCTCAGCTCAACCTGGCAGGCACTTTTCTTTGAGGCTCCCTCTTAGCTCAGTAGCTCTGGCACAGACACAAACATGCACCTGCACCTCCCCATCCATGCCACAGGTAAACATGTTGTTCTGAGACATAGAGACTTTAATATTAAAATAACTTTGTATAAAAATACTTCTGGAGACTGACAGCAAGCAGCCTTCCACACACCACAACAGGCACCAGAGCCCTGCAGCCTGGTCAGACAGGAAGCCAGAGCAGAGCCAGAGCAGCAGGTACAGGAAAATACCAGCCCTCCTGCAGATGAGAAGGCACAGTGGAGCCAGCTCCAGAGCTGGACAAACACACTGGGGATTACACCAGCTGTTTCCCTCCAGGGAAACACAGCCCTTCAGCGCTGGTGAGCAAAAGAGGCTCTGCCTGAGCCCAAACAGCCCCAAGTCACCCCGGGGAGGAGAAGCCCAGCTGGCACTGGGATGTCCAGTCCCTGCTGGGATACAGACACAGAGCAGCAGCAGCAGCTTATATCTCCCCTAAGTCCTCGTAGAGAGGTGACAAGCTGTACTCATCCACACATTGCTCCTTCTTCTGCAGCTGCTGGGGCTTCACCACCTGGCTGTACAGCACCTCCACGTTGTTGTTGTTGCTGCTGTTGAGGCTGGGTTTGGTGAGCACCTTCTCAGGAGCGGCGCCGCCCCATCGCCTGCCAGGCTCCTCCAGCCTTTCTGCCCCTTTGGGGATGAAGGCTGCCTGGGGCTTGGGGGCTGGCACCGGCTTGGGGCTCTTGGCCTTGGCGGGGAAGGCGGGTACCGAGTAATCGTCAGTGCTGGGGTTGTAGGGGTACTCGTAGCCACCCCTGCCGTCGTGGCCCTGGGTGCGCCAGGCCTCACTCGTGGGCCGCGCCTCGTCGTAGATGCAGGTGAGGGGGCGCAGCGAGCGGGGAGCGCGGCCCTCGGGCTCGTCGTAGATGTGCTCCTTGTGCCCAGGGGGAGCCTGGCCCCGGCCCTCGGCCCGGCCCTGCCCCTCGGCCCGGCCCTGCTCGTACGGGCCCGAGTACGGCGGCACCGGCGGCCGCGGCTTCGGCTCCTCCGCAGCCCCGCCGGGCGCCTTGGCCACGCTCATGGCCTTGCTGTCCACAGGGTCCGAGTACAGCGGGTCTGGCCACGGCTGCAGGCCCTTCACCGAGTCCAGGGGCTCCGAGTACACGCTGGACGGGTCCTCGGCCAGCGGCACGGCACGGAGCGCCTTGGGCAGAGGGGAGCGTGGGGGGGTGCTGGATGCCGTGGGCTTGGCCGGTGGCATGGGCAGCTCTGGCAGAGTCCGGCTCTTCAGCAGGGACGCGGCGTCTCTCTCCTCTGCTGCTGCTGCTGCTGCCCTGGGTGCCAGCCCCGCTTTGGGTGCTGGGGTGTCGTCCCCCTCGGCAGGCAGCTCCAGGCTGAGGCTGTCAGCCAGGGCCTGGCGGATCTGCACCATGCTGGGGCTGTCGGCTTCCAGAGAGTCGCAGCTCTGCCGGTTCTCCTCCACCTGCGCCTTCTGCTCCTGGATGGAGGCTTCCACCAGGCGGAAGATCTCGTTGCCCTGCTTGGTCTCAAAGGTGAAGTTTCCAGGTCCTGAGTCACAGCGCCTGCCAGCCTCGAAGGAGAACATCACCTGAAGGGGAAGCAGAAGGGTCACATCCTGCTCAGCACCTGCTGACCCAGTGCACCGTGCAGGCTCTGCTTCCCACCAAAGGGCACATCCCGCACATCCTGCAGGAGAGACTGCCCTGAAATCCTGCTCCACACACTCCCACAGCAAGGACCACCCCGTGCCTGTGCCCGGCAGCTGGGCAGTGAAAGGACACACTACAACCTGTAGAACACCTGAGGGGACATCACTGTGAGTGCCCCAGAGAGCTGCAGCTCCTGCTGGAGCCCTGCTGCCTTACATGAGCAATTCCAGCAGTTTCAACCACTGGCACCGGACAGTCTAGGAAATAACCCTGAGGAAGGAGCAGGGTGAAAAGGTGAGTGACAGTTCAGCAGGGGAATCTAGTATGGACTCTTAGGTAAGAAGGGAGTAGTCTGGAAGCAAGAGGTGCAAGACGAAGAACACAGCTTTCCACAGGAGAAAGCCCAGCAGCAGCAGCTCAGTTACCAAGAGTAAGAAAAGCATTGATCTACCAGCATTGATCTGTTCATAGTAAAAGGTCCTCAAAAGAGAAGTCTTGCACCAGGGCTGTGCTTCCTGTGGCCTGAACACACTCTGGTGAGCACCAGCTGATACCCACACCCTTCCTGAGCCTCATTCCCTTAACCAGGGGAGATTTTCTGCCTCTCTCACAGCCAGCAGCAGCCCCTGTGGTTGCTACAAAGGTCTCTAGGGACAAACTTCTTTTTGTGGGTCAGTGCTGCTGAACAGAAACACTTTGCTCAGGTCACTGTGGGTGTAGCTCCCCACACCTTGCAACTCTCCTCTTGCCCCCAGCACAGACTCTGCAGATGAATTTGACATCCCCATGAGGGCAGCTCGGTTTCCAGCTTTGTTTTGGGAATGTGCAGCAGAAAGCACCATAAACAGCGTTCAGCTGACACAGTCAGTGATATCAACAGCCCCAGGGCCACCACTTAACAGCCCCAGGGCCACCACTTCCTCCCTGTCCAGTGTGGCCCAGACCTCTTGCACTCGGGGAAGGCAGACTGGGGACTCACTGCAGAACTCTGGAGAGGGGCAGACCTTCAAAGGTCAGTGAGAACAGAAGCAGTTCACCCCACAGAGTGAACAAATCCAGAGCAACTGGTGTCTCAAAGCCCCTCTGCTCTGGCCACCATCCTGGGACTGAACCCAGGGCAGAGACAGAACTGCCAGGAGCCAAGGTTCCCGGAGCCTGGGGAGAGCCTGGGCAGCACTGAGGGATGTCCCTGCTCATGGCAGAAGCTGGGAAGTGCTGGGATGGAGAAGGAGAGCAGCAGAGACTCAGTGAAAGTGGGACAACCACAGAGGGGATGAGTGTTCTCCCAGCCCACACTCAGCGTTGTGACACAGGCAGGAACTGAGGACAGTCAAGGTGACAGATATCCCTGGCGACCCCGCTGCGGTCACCAGGGGCTGCAGCAATTTGGCAGGGCTGGCTGCAGGACAGCCTTCCTTCCACAAGGGAGCACCTGCAGCACACGGAGCCCCGCATGCCCCACCTTGTCCCGGCCGTATCTCCGGAGCAGCCGGTAGGGCCAGACGTAGAGGATCCTGTCCGTCCGTGGGTCCTTCAGGACGAGGCTGTCACGCTCAGCCTTGAGCACGTAGGTACCGCGCAGCTCGCACCGCTCGGCGGCCTCGGTCCGCTGCACCGTCACCCAGAAAGCGTTCACTGTGGGGACAGGACTGCTCAGGGGGACACCTGGCCTCACTGAGGGGACAGGGCTGCTCAGGGGGACAC
>NC_031771.1:66807560-66817719 GCF_001522545.3 Parus major
GCCTCACTGTGGGGACAGGGATGCTCAGGGGGGACACACAGCCCCACTGTGAGGACACACAGCCCCACTGAGGGGACAGGGCTGCTCAAAGGGGACACACAGCCTCACTGTGGGGACAGGGCTGCTCAGGGGGGACACCTGGCCTCACTGTGGGGACAGGGCTGCTCAGGGTCACACCCGGCCCCACTGTGGGGACAGGGCTGCTCAGAGGGGACACACAGCCCCACTGAGGGGACAGGGCTGCTCAGGGGGACACCTGGCCCCACTGTGGGGACAGGGCTGCTCAGGGCAGGACAGAGGCACACAGGCAATGCCCAGCGTGGCCCCAGTGATGAGGCAGCAGCAGGACAAGGCTCCATGGAAGCTGGCCCCAAGCCAGGGCAGCAGCAGGTCCCACCTTCATCTCTGGTGTAGTAGATGGAGTTCACAGCCATCTCCAGGGCCGGCGACTCCCCGCTGCCCTCTCGGCCATACTGTGACACCACACCATCACTGGGGCCATTTCCCTGGCAAAGGAGAGCAGATCACACCCAGAGTCCTCTTCCCACATCAGCCCCCGGGCCCCCTTGCATGGCCTGGGCCCTGCTGCCCTCCCTGGCCCCACACAGCCTGGCTGTCCTGCACCCTGCCCACCCCAGAGCTGGCTACAGAACCTCTCAGCCCACACAAACAAGGATGAACAGGGCCAGGCAGCACAGGGGGGACTTCCCTGCGCTCCTGGCAGCACCCTGTCCCCAGCTGGGCTCTGCACCGTCAGGGTGAAGGGCAGCACAGCCCAGAGAGCTGCCCCCAAAGCCTGGCACGACCCAAACACGCCCTCCTGGCCACACCAGGGCTGATGGCCTGGTAACACGGGGGTCTGTGTCCTGCCCTGCCAAGGAGGAGGGGGAACCTGCAGAGGGGAAGCAAGCACTTCTATTTTAGCACATGCAGAACTGAAAATGCAACAAACGCGCTCTCAGGAACTGTGTCCCAGCAGCATGGCCCCCAAAGGGCATGGGGCAGGACACAAAGCCTTGTGCCTTCAGAGATTCTCCTGCAGAAAAGCCCCTCACAAATTACAATCTCACCGAACCCCGCGCAGCTGGCACAAGGGAGGCTCAGTGTGTGACCAGGAGCTGCTCCTTGGGGCAGGAGCAGAGGGTTCATCTTGCAGAAGGCAAGTGCCACAGTTTCGGTTTAAAACCCACACACATGAGCTTCTCAACAAGCCCAAACAAGGCCCAAAAAGGGCCATCCAGCCCCTGTGTTTGGGTCCTAAAACCTCATGTCCTGAGAGCTGAAAGGAGCAGCTCCTCCTCAGCTAAAGCATCCAAGGCAGCAGGGCTCCAGCCTGGGATTGGAAAGCCAAGGGCCACCAAATCTGCCGAAGCCTCTAAGGCTCCATTTGACTGCACTTTTCTTCATCTTCAAAAGAAAAAAAAAAATAAATCTGTTCTGAACTCCAAATGATCTCTGGTCCCAGCTCCCAAGCTGCTGGACCCTGCTGTAATACCCTCCGGGCAGGAACATGACACAAAATCACATTCTCCATGCAGATGATCAGCAATCCCAGCTGAGGATCTCCAGCTCTGTGCAGAAAGGCCACGTGCAGCTCTTGTGCCTCCTGCTCCAGGTCAGGCCTTTTCAAAACACATGCCAGCCTTTTGCTGAACTGTCAGCTCTCTTCTGGACCTCAGGCACACAAATGATGGCTCCCATGAGAGGGATGGCACGAGCACAGTCCTGCTCCAAGCAGGTGCTCCCTGGCCTGGCCACCACCCTGCCCCACTCCCAGGGTGTGTTGTGTCCCCAGCTCAGCCCCACAAAGCCACTCTCAGGGTAAAGGCTGCAACCCTGACTGCACCAGGAGACACAGAGTCATTTCCATCAGTGCCTCCCAGCCCCATCAGCCCTGGCATCTGCTGCACAGACACACTTGGCCTGCCAGGAGACTGCAGGGAGATGCATGAGGGACAAAAGTAAATCACACTCGGGAAACACCCGTCAGGAGGAGATCCTGGGATCACCAGCTGTGCACCCAGTCCTCCTGCCAGGCAGCCCTGCCCAGCACTCCAAGCCTGAAATCGGCTGCAGCCCAACCCAGGGCTCTGCAAACACCTCCCGGGACCGAGAGCCAGCACTGTGGAGCTGGGCAGGCGTGGGCTGCTGTCCCAGAGGACATGGAAACCACACTCTCAGGGCACCCGCTGCCCAAACAGCCTTGGCTGGTCACACTGGCTGAGCACCAGCTCCAGGGCCTGCAGAGGACAGGGGGCTGGACAGCTGCTCCTGCACAGATGGGGTGCCCCCAGCAGCAGCCAGGAGTGAGCCCCAGGGCTGGGAAAGGGGGATCCAGGTCCTGGAATCAGACGGGTCCCAGAGCCAGGCACCACAACGCTCTCGAGGCTCCGCTTCCGATGCCGCTGCTGTGGCAGGAAAGGCAGCAGTGTCTGGGCCAAGAGGAAACGCTCCTCGGCCATCACCTGGCACCCCGCCAGCTCTCTGCAGGGGCGAGCACGGGCTCTGCAGCGGGCAACAACAGCCCGACTTGAAATTTGGAGCCACAACCACGAATTATTGACAACACGCTGAGGAGTCCCACAAACCACAGCAGGAGCCATCGAGAGGGCACCGGAGTGCCAGGGCCGGGCGCTTTAAACCTGGGAGCATTGGCGCTGTCTCAGGGTGTCCTTCCCCGAGCTGCCAGGTGGGAAAGGGTCACCCACACCCATGTCCCTGTGCCCTCCGCCGCCGGCTCCCTGCGGCCCCCGCCCACCCCGGGGCTCACCGGGAAGGCGATCTGGCACAGCTTCGCCACCCACTCCTCGCTCTGCTGCTTCTCGGCCGCGAAGAGGAAGCTGCGGTCGCGGGTCTCCAGGCGGAAGGTGGCGGTGCCGGCGCGGGGGCCGCCCTCGCCCACCGGGGCCACGCTGGTGCAGTCGCTGAGGCGAACCACGGTACGGGCGAGCCGCCGGGTGCCCGCCCGCCCGGCCGCCGACGGCTCCTTGCAGTCGAACACCTCGAGCCGGGCCACGCCGTGCTGGCTGGCGGGGTAGAGCGCGGACCAGCCGCGCTTCCAGCGCTGCGGGGAGCGGCGTCACACCGCGCCGGGACCGCTCCCCGCCAGCGGCCCCGGGGAACCGCCGGCCCGAGGGCAGGGAGGAAGGGAAGGGAAAAAGGGAGGAAGGGAAGAAGGGAAGGGAAAGAGGGAAAGGGAGGAGGGGATCCCCGGACCCACCTTGGCGCCGAACTTGTGGCTGTGCTGCACCAGCAGCGGCCCCTCCATGGCCGGCGGCTCCATCCCCGAGCGCTTCCGCCCGCGCCGCTGGGGCGGGCACCGGGCGGGGACCGGGACCGGGCGGGGACCGGGGGCGGACACCGGGCGGGGACGGGGACCGGGCGGGGACGGGGACCGGGCGGGGCGAGGACCGGGAGGGGCGGAGACGCGAGTGTCAGGGATGGGGCGTGCCCGCTTGTGTGCGCGTGCATGAGTGTGAACCCGTGCGCGTGCATGAGTGTAACCGCGTGCGCGTGCATGAGTGTGAACCTGTGCGCGTGCATGAGTGTGAACCCGTGCATGTGCATGTGACCGTGTTCGCGTGCATGAGTGTGAACCCGTGCGCGTGCATGAGTGTGAGCGTGTGCGTGTGCATGAGTGTGAACCCGTGCGCGTTCATGAGTGTGAACGCGTGCGCGCACACGTGTGACACAGGCGTGTGCTCCCGCTGGCGACGGGCGGAGGATAAGAGAGGGCGATATGGGGAGTGGACAGGGGATGGGTGAGGTTTCACAGGACAGGAAAAAGGAGTGATGTCTTTGAGAGGACAGAAAATGGAGAATGAGGCCGCTTACCTCCTACTCCAAGGAAATTGTGGGATAGCCAGGTGGTCCCAGAGAGAGCAGAGAAGTCAAAGAATCACAGCAAACACCTGTGAATGCACAGCCCTGCGGGACTTTATTCTGTGACTGTCTTTGTGAACGGGGTAATGCCATCAATATCTCTCTACCTCCAACCATTCCATGTCCCTGGGCACTGAGGCCACTCCAGGGGCTGCTCCCAGTACTGTCCCTGCCATGGCTTGGCCACTCCAGTCTGCCACAGAAGCCTCCTGCAGGGCCAGGCTTGAGTCCAGCGTTCCCAGCTGCAGGTGGGACAGCTGCTGGCTGTGAGGCAAAGAACAACAACAAGCACAGCCTGTGCTCGGTACACCCCAGCTTGGATGATCCAGCCTGGTGGCACCCTGATGGCACTGTGACCCTGCCAGGTCACTGCACCATGACTCTGTTTCCTGACAAAACATGAACCTACTAAGAGAAGAGGGAGAAGCCACAGATCCCTCAGGTTTTCCAGGCCCTGATTTCTCCACCTGTGGTTTTGATGAAACGGATGGGGAGAGCTGAGGGGAGCTTTGCAGTGCCTGGATGGATGCAGGGGTGACACTCTGCACTGGCTTCACCCCTCATGTTTGCATGGTAACAAAATTGTGCTGGTGTCCTGGTTTAGGAATGACATTTCCCAATTAAGTGTTCACATTGAAACATCCCAGACCAATTGCTCACAGCCCTACCCTCCCCTGAAGCAGGACGAAGAGAACTGGAGGCACAAAAATAAAGACCACACAGGCTGAGATGAGAACAACGTGCTACAAACAGCAATGGGATGTAACCACCGAAAACAGAGTGTACAAGACAGACAGATCCGAACGATCAGACCATAAACCCTGGCAAAACAATGACGTCAACAAACAGGCACAGCGGTCTGAAAAAAGAACAAAACTATTTGGTGGTGTCAAACACTCTGGCCCGTGTGTAGGCAGGGCTCTGTGATGTGCAGCTGCAGGACAGGGAATTCATGACGTGGCAGCACGTCTGCAGACCACAGCCCGTGGGACGGAAAGAACCACGAGCTAGACGAGTGTCAGCAGCTCAGAGCAGGGTGGCACACGGCAAACTCAGGCAGGTGAGTCACCTGCAAGGCACACGGAGAGAGCCGGAGAGGCATCGCACCCCAGGCCTGGCATGAGGGTGCGGCCAGGGCAGGTGCCAGCTCAGTGGTGAACACAAGGAGATAATGACACTCGGGCCCTCGGGAGCAGCTCTGAGGCTGTGGGGTGCCGGGAAGCTTCAAAGGCGAGAGAAGGAAATGTCCTGGGGCTGCACCGGGTGAATCCCCGCAGCTGGGGACGTCGGGGACCGGGGCTGCCGTGGGCACCAGACGGGGTCCCGGTGCCCGGGGGCTGCGGCAGCGCCGGGGGCTCCGGTCCATGGGTCCGAGAGCGGCTCAAGCATCGCCTCCCAGGGGCTCCGCACGGGTTTTGGAGACCCCCCAGCCCCCCGCTCCGCCCCGCACCCCGGCCCCACCCGCGGGGCCGCCCCCTGCGCTGCGGCGAGCGCGTCCCCGCGGGGGGAGCGGGCGGTGGAGCCGCCCCTGCGCGGAGCCCTCCGCGCACCCTCCATCCCCTCCCGCGAGCACTCCATCCCCCGGCAAACATTCCAGCCCTCTGCGCATCCTTCCATCCCCTCCCGCGAGCACTCCATCCCCCGGCAAACATTCCAGCCCTCTGCGCATCCTTCCATCCCCTCCCGCGAGCACTCCATCCCCCGGCAAACATTCCAGCCCTCTGCGCATCCTTCCATCCCCTCCCGCAAACGCTTCATCCCTCCCTGCGCGCCTTCCATCCCCCCCGCGCACCCTCCACCTCTGCGCGCCCCCCATCCTTCCGCGCACTCCTTCAACCCCCGCTCCCCCTCCATCCCCCCGCGCACTCCTCCGTCCCTCCGAGCATCTCTCCACGCATTTCTCCATCCCTCCGCGCACTCCTCCATCCCTCCGCGCATCTCTCCGTGTCCCCCCCCGCGCACCCTGCGCCTGCCCCCGCGCCGGCAGGGCCGCTCCTGCGCGGGGATGGAGGAGCGGCCGCGCTTCCTCTGCGGCGTGGTGGAAGGTAGGTCCCTGCGGGGCCCGGCAATACCTCCCGGGCATTGCAGGGGTTTTCCGATCCACCCGAAGTGAAGCGGGGTCGGGAAGGGCCCCAGGTTGTGGAGGAGGGGGGAGTGGGGCCCCAGCACAGCATCCCATCTCTGCCAGGGGTCTGGAGCAGCAGTAATGGGATTCTCCCAGCTCTCCCCATTGAGCCCCGCAGCCACCCCAGCAGAGCCAAAGCCCCCAGAGGGGCACGGTGACCCTCTGCTCGGCCCCCAGAGCTCCACACGGGGTTCTCAGGGGCAGCTTCCCGATGTGTCCCCCCTGCCCACCCCACCCATGGGGCAGCAGTGCAGGACCCGTGCCCAGAGCTGGCCAGGGAGAGCTCTGTGCTTCTCCCTCCCCACATCCCCAAATCACTCTGGAGCTGAGCCAGGCTTGGCACCCATCAGGCAAAATCATCTGCCCTTCTCCTGGCAGCCCACACGTGAGGGGCACTGCCCACTGCCTCACCTGAGAGAAAGCAGGAGCATCGTGCAAATAAATGCAAAACAAACAGGAAATGCAGGGGTGGAGAAGCTGGCATGAGTCAGACAAGAATCACTGATATAGTAGAGCTGACCTGGGAAAGGACAGGGATGATGCTGGCAAATCCATTCCAGGAGAACACTGCTGGCAGGGCATGTGCAGGACTGAGTGGCCTCCTTGGCAGCCCACATCAGTTCACAGCAACATGTGCTGTCAAAGTGTCACTTGCAGGTGCCATACAGGGACCCTGGGGACCTTGCTGGGATCTCAAAATAGCAAATTATTTACCACAGAAATAGCTTTTTTTGGGCAAAATATGTGCTGGGATTCTCAAGTGGCCACAAACCTGGCCCCGTGCACAGTGGGGGATGGACAGCAAGGTGACTATATTTTATTTTAATGTATATGGAATAACCATGTAGGTATTCAGGCAGGTAGAAAGTCTGTTTGCAGAGAGAAGACAGATGGAGAGTGGGTGTTGCTGTGGTGCAACCTCCCTCACCATTGCCCAGGATTGGTGCTGGGGGATGCAGGGTGGGCTCCTGCCAAAGGGAGCCGAGGGAATGAGGGCAGATGAGCTGTGGGACACTCAGGTGCTTCCCTGGGTGATACTGGCCTCATGCCAGACACAGAGAGCTGCTTCTTTCTCCCAGCTGAATGGAGTCAGTCCCTCCTGCCCCTGTGCACCACCCAGTTTTGGGAATGCCATCACTTCCCAAGTATCTGCTCCCCTTGGCCCTGACTGCTGGAAGGAGCAGTGGCTGACTCAAAAGTTGTCCACGATGCAGAGAGAAAGCAGGAAGATGCCTCACTGTCCAAGATGTAATGGATTTTCTGTGAGAATTCCCATTGCAGCTGCCAGATCTTGCTGAGAATTTAAGTGGCTGAAGGTTCTTCCCTTGCTAAATTTCACATCTGTGCTGTTAACCTCCACTTTGAGGAGCTGTCAAACCTGCATCTCTCCAAACCCATTTATCAGCCTGTTCCCAGGGGAAGGGGTTTGTGTTCCTCTGGATGTCCTCAATCCCTGGCTCTGCAGACAGCTCTCCACCTCCCAGATCTTCCTACAAGCAGAAATAGGAAGGGCCCTTCCTTCAAAGCAGCCCCAGCAGCAGAATGGGTTCTGCATGTGTGGCAGTGCATCTCTGCATCCAGGGATAGCCCAGGGAGAAACTGTTTTAAGGCACTTTCCAACAACAGAATTTTGCCTTTTTTTTCCCTCCCTTTTACAGGTTTCTATGGGAGACCATGGTCAATGGATCAGAGGAAACTTCTCTTTCAATGGCAAGTACCCTGAATTTTCCTCTCCGAAGGGGCGGTGGCAGCCAAGGGGCCTCACGCTTCTTGTAGGGCTGCTCCTGCAGTGTCCCCCTGTCCCAGCGCTCTCGCGGATCAGCGCTGGGCCGGGACGGACAGACGGACAGACGGACAGACGGACGGACGCGGGGCCGCCCGGTGCCAGCAGGTGGTGCTGGGGCTCCGCACATCGCGGTGCAGCCCCATCAGCAGCAAGCCAGGACACCAGGCGGGCAATTCCAGCCTCCCCCCTGAGCACTGAGGTGGCTGCTGTGTCCTGAGGCTGCCATCCCTGCCCGGTGTGGGTGGCCTTGCCGTGTCCCTGTGAGTCCCCATGCATGTCACCCTGTGTCCCTGTGACAAAAGGATGTGCTCAGGATCTCCCTGGGGTGGGAGTTCTCTGCGCAGCTCCTCTCCAGGCAGCTGCTGCCCATGCACAGGCTGTCAGTGGGATGAGCTGCACCGACAGGACCTGCCACCAGTGAACTGGGGCTCTGCAGGGCCTCCCGTGGGCAGTGCAGTGCTGACAGTGTGGGCAGGACCAAAATGCAGGGACCAGAGATGCAGGTACAGAAAATGGAAGGAAAACAAGCTGTGATGTTTTAAAGAACCTGAGGAGTGAGAAGGTCTAATGAGAGCCTTGTCTGGTGCTGGACTGGGATGTGTTCACATGGTGGCACATGAGGGTGACATGTCCATCGGTATTTTTCTTACCTGGAAAGAAAGAAAAGAAGGGACTTTGATCATGAGCTACCTGAAGTGCTTTCTACCCTGTTCACCGTGGGAAAATGTAAAACATTGTGTGCTGAGGAGGATAAATAGAAGCAAATGAATATATCAGATGGCTTTCCATACAGAAGTGCCAAAAGAGGGAGGTGTCTGCCTTCCCAGGGGGCACATCCTACACAAACCTTAGAGCTCAGCACTGGGAGCACTGGCTGAGATTTCTGTCTCCACGTGGAGCCTGGGTGACTCCTTGCTCTCCCTGCACAGGCTGCAACGCCGGGGGCTGAACTGCTACATGTACGCGCCCAAGGATGAGCTGAAGCACCGGCTGCTCTGGAGAGAGCCCTACACAGAGCATGAGGCAGGTAGCGGCTCTGCTGGGCCCCTCGGGGGGCTGCAGGCATCCCAGGTCCCTGAAGGGAAAGCATGGGCTGTGTCCCAGCTATTTCCATCCTGCCAGGACCCTGCCCGTTGCATGGAGGCCCCCAGACCTTGCTAAGGGCAAGAAAACTCCCAAACTGTGCCCATCGTATGGAATTGCCTAAAGCACCACCCAGATCCACATGTGGATCTGGGTGCTTGAATATACCCAGGCCCACAGACCCTTGTCAAAAGTCCTCTGTGTCTTAAGGGTGTGGAAATGGCCTTCCTGGAGCCTGTCCCCTCCCAATGGCCTCAGCTCCTTCCTTTCAGAATCCTGGGGTTCACTCTCCCTCCATCCTTCGTCTTGCTCCATCCCCTGTCCCCCTTCATACCTTGTTCTGCTCCATCCCTTGCCCCCTCCATCCCTTGCCCCCTCCATCCCTTGTCCCACTCCATCCTTTATTCCCCCTCCATCCCTTATTCCCCCTCCACCCCTTGTCCTGCTCCATCCCCTGTCTGCCTTCATGTCTTGTCCTGCTCCATCCCTTGTCCCCTCCATCCCTTATTCCCCTCCATCCCTTGTCCCCTCCATCCCTTGCCCACTCCATCCCTTGTCCTGCTCCCTCCTGTACCTCCCAGCTCTCACAGACCCCCTGTGCTCTGTCCCCAGCCCGCATGCGGTCTCTCATCGAAGCTGCCCACGAGCAGGGTGTGGAGTTTATTTTTGCCATTTCTGCTGGCCAGGACATGGTGTTTTCCAGCGCTGGGGATCGGCTCCTGCTGCAGCAAAAACTCAGGCAGGTACCGTGGGCCATTCCTTCATCCCACTGCTCCCAGACAAGGGGCACACGTGTTTATGTCACCCTGCCATGGTGACAAAGAGCTGAGGGCTCCATGGATGCCTGAGTGGGGGCAGGAGAAGGACCAGCCAAGCCCCAGAACCTGCTGGGCAGCACTGAGGGCTGGCACAGGCTGGAGCAGAGCCCCGGGTCCCCAGGGATTGCAGAAAGCCGCCGGCAGGGTGGGGTTGCTCCGTGTGGGCACGGCTCAGGCAGGAGCTGCCCCATGCTGTGCTGTGCCCAGATGCCCCTCTCCAGCCCCGTGGGGCTCTCTGCTGCCCGGGGATCCCAGCAGCCCCTGTCTGTGCCCACAGGTGGCTGCCATGGGGTGCCGCTCCTTCGCGCTGCTCTTTGACGACATCGACCCCTGCATGTGCCAAGCTGACAGAGATGTCTTCCCCTCCCTGGCACAGGCTCAGGCCTCTGTGGCCAACGAGGTGTACCAGGAGCTGGGCCAACCCTCCGTCTTCCTCTTCTGCCCTACAGGTACTGCCTGCAGCCC
>NC_031771.1:66818204-66820785 GCF_001522545.3 Parus major
CAGCCCTGCAGCCCCAGTCACCCAAACCAGGGAGCCCCCTCAGATTGGGGTGCCCTTTGGCTGCACCCAACCCCTGTCCCTGCTGAGAGCTGAGTGCCCTGGCAGCCCCCACAGCTCTCCCCAGACTCCTCATGCTCCCAGAGGAGCTCTGGACATCTCAGGACTAGACTGCAGCAGGGTCCCTGTCCATGATCCCGGCAGCCCCTCCTCTCCTGGTCCCCAGCTCTCAGGGGATGCTCTGTGCTTTCTCCCCAGAATATTGCAGCTCGCTCTGCTCTCCCAGCCCCAGCCAGTCCTGCTACCTGCAGACCATTGGCCAGGAGCTGCTCCCAGGGATCGGTGTCATCTGGACAGGTGAGCACCAGGACCAGCTCTGGGTGTGTGGCCACGGGCTGTCCTGGGAGAGCCACCAGCTGTGGTGTCTCACATTGGGGTGTGCAGCCCCAGCCAGGCAGGAGTTTGAGCTGGGGGTCTGCTCTCCTGACTTGGGAGTGTGGGTGTGGTGACTGGAACCTCACCTCCGTGTCCGTGTCCCTGCTGTGTGTCTGTGATGGACCCTGTGCCCCACGTGTCTCCCTGCCCTGGTGCCCCAGGCCCGAAGGTGGTGTCACAGGAGCTCTCAGCGGTGCTGCTGGAGGAGGTGGAGGCTGTCCTGAAGCGTCCCCCCGTCATCTGGGACAACCTCTACGCCAACGATTATGACTGCAGACGTGTCTTCCTGGGCCCCTACATGGGCCGTGCTCCTGGCCTCATGTCCAGGCTCCAAGGGCTGCTCCTCAACCCCAACTGTGAGCTCCAGGCCAACTTCATCCCCATCCACACACTGGGTACTTGGTTTCAGAGCGAGCTGGGGAGCTGTGCCCACCCTGACCCTGCAGGTACCTGGCCCCCGTGCCTTGGCAGCTCCATACCTGCCCATGGCTGCTCATCCTCCCCCAGCCCTGCAGCTTTCCTGTACAGAACCAGGGCTGCCCAGGCTGATGAGCTGCGGTTCCTCAGGAACAGAGGTGGTAGCAGCCCTGGGGGACAACCAAGATGCTCAGGATGGAAGCTACAGCCCCCAAGAAGCCTTGGAACTGGCTCTGCGTGACTGGGTGGCTGAGATAAACCAGCAGGCCTTGGAACCAGGTAGACAATGGGTGCAGCATCCCTCAATCCTTGGAGTGCTGGATCAGCTCTGTCAGGAGTGGGTGGGGGTGAGGGAGCCCCAGCCCTGCCCATCTGGAGGGTCTCTGGGGCTGATGTGGCAGCAGGGCCGTGCGCACCATGGTGGGTAGGTGTGGGTGTCCATCCTGCTGTGCTGCCCCGTGGGTGCTCCTGCCATGGCCGCATCCTGGAGAGGGTTTCCTTGGCTGGCAGAACCAGAGCCTGGGCCAGCTCTGGAAGAAGAGGTCAGCCAGGGGTGAGCTTGGTGTTTTGTAGTGTTTGCCTCTGCAAAGCCACAGCCTCACCGGCCCCGGGGGTCTAAACTCGAGCCCAGGGTGCTGGCAGCTCATCCCCTGGCAGCTCAGGGATGGAGGTCCTCAGCAGTGTCCTGCCCCATGGGCAGTATTTCCCATGTGGATGCCAAAGGAGCTTCCCTCTTGTTCCTTTCTGCCAGGAGGAAGGACCCCAGGACACCCCAGTGTCAGCCTCAAGGGAGGACCAAGGCTGCAGCCTGGCACGGCGGGAGGACAGGAGGTCACTCCCCACCCTCAGCCCCACAGCTCTGCTCCTGGTGGGGCAGATCAGCACAGCCCTGAGCCCTGCCAAGTGGCACCAGAGGAGGGGTGCAGGGAGGTGACCTCGGAGCCTGAGAAGGACAGTGGGAACAGGACACCCCCTGGCCATCAGCAGAGCCCTACAAGGGCTGGGGAGCAGCTCACCACAGGGAGCACAGAGAGCTCTGAGCCCTCCTCTGCTCTGCCCAGTGTGGCTGGGAGTGCCCAGTCTGAGGGAATCCCAGTGGCCACCAAGAGCCTCCCCAGCCCCACCACGAGCTCCAGCAATGGGAACAATACCAGTCAGAACATTTCCTTGCCCACCAGTGATGCCAGGACAGGGAATGGCAGCCCTGTCCAGTCTCCCAGCAGCACCCAGCCTGAGGCCATCGGGACTGATGTGCCCCAGATACCCCCAGGACCTGGGGCTGGTGCCAACCCTGGTGCCCCAGCCCCACTGACTGATGAGGCTGGTGCTAGCCCTGGTCCCATGGCACCAGTGACCCCAGAGGAGGCTGGGTCTGGCCCCATGGCACCACTGACCCCCAAGGAGGCCACAACCAGCCCCACAGCACAGGTGACCCCAGAGGAGGCTGGGTCTCAACCCATGATCCCCAAAGATGCCACGACAAGCTTCACAGCACAGGTGACCCCAGAGGAGCCCAGGACCAGTTCCATGGCACCAGTGACCCCAGAAGGGGCTGGGTCTGGCGCCATGACCCCCAAAGATGCCAGGACCAGCCCCACAGCACAGATTATCCCAGAGGAGGCCAGGACCAGCCCCACGGCACCAGTGACCCCAGAGGAGGCTGGGTCTGGCCCCGTGACCCCCAAGGAGGTCAGGACCAGCCCCATGGCACCAGTGACCCCAGAGGAGGCTG
>NC_031771.1:66820830-66867554 GCF_001522545.3 Parus major
ACCAGTGACCCCAGAGGAGGCTGGGTCTGGCCCCGTGACCCCCAAGGAGGTCAGGACCAGCCCCATGGCACCAGTGACCCCAGAGGAGGCTGGGTGTGGCCCCATGACCCCCAAGGAGGTCAGGACCAGCCCCACAGCACAGGTGACCCTAGAGGAGGCCAGGACCAGCCTCATGGCACCGATGACCCCAGAGGAGGCTGGGTCTGGCCCTATGGCACCGATGACCCCAAAGGAGGCCAGATCCAACCCCACAGCACCACTGACCCCAGAAGAGGCCGTGTCCAGCCCTACAGCACCACTGACCCTGGAGGAGGTGCGGATGCTGGTGGAGCTCTTCTACCTGCCCTACCACCACGGGGCTCTGGCACAGGAGCTCCTGGAGCACTTTCGGTGGCTGCGGGCTAACAGCCTCAGCGTGGGGGTCCCGGCCACGGCGCCCGATGCCTGCGGGGTAAGACTGGTCATGGTGCTGCTGCAGGAAGGTGGCTGCCGTGGCTCGTGTGTCCCCCAGGTGGCTGACACCCCCGGTGTGTCCCCAGGGCACGCGGTGGCGAGGCCGGGCTCAGTCCTTCCAGCTGCTCTGCGCGAGGACGTGCCGCCTGCACAGCCGCTTCGTCAGCACCGCCAGCCGGGCGCTGCTCTACGACCTGCACCCCTACCTCTGGGACATCCGCAACATGCTGCTGGCCGCCAGTGCCTTCATCCTCTGGCTGGGTACGTGGTTGGTGCCAGCCCTGGCAGCCCCTGGCAGCCCCCATCACACCCATCCAAACCCGTGCTGGAGTGCCAGGACCCTGCGGCACTGAGCACACCATGCGTGTTCTCTGGGCTTCCACTGCTTCCCCACGAAGGAGGTGAAGGTGTCTGGGAGCCACCCCAGAGGTCTGGGGTTCCAGTGTCCAGCTGGTAGTGCCAGGGTCCCTCCTGGGAGCTCAGCTCCCCCTGACACCTTTTCTGCTGCTGACCTGTGTCCTGTGCTCACCCCCTCGCCTCCTTTGCAGATGGTCACCTCCTCTGCGACCCTGACCCCAAGGGCACCTGGGGGAACTGCTTTGGCTGTAAGTACAGGCGCTGCCCTGGCTCACCCACCTGGGTGGGGGGTCTGGCTGCTGCCCCCCATCCCCTCCAGCCCCACAGCAGCAGCCAGCACTCGCCATCAGGCTGCCCATCCCCACACTCTGCCTGCCGAGTGGAGCAGGAATTGCCCTGGGAATGACACTGGGGCAGGATGAGGCAGTGCTGCTGGGGATAGGGCAGTCATTGGAGCAATCTTCACCATATCTCACAGCCGTTTCTAGGATATGGTTCCTCAGCCTTTTTATCCCAAATACCCCTTAGCCTGTGTGGAAAAAGGATTCTGGAAGCAGTAATGCCCTGGGTGGCAGGTGGGGCTGCTTTTTGAATGCCTGTGCATCACTTTGCACAGTTTTCCTCTGGTTTAGGGCTCCCTGGTTGCTCTGTGGGCTTTATGACCTCTTACAAACCAAAAGCTGTCACCAGGTGATGACCTGAGTGGGTGTCCCAGTTCAGTGTGAGAGGAAGCCGTGTGCCTTGTGCCCCTTCCCTAGGGAAGCAGCGTGCAGGGCACATTCTCAGCACCCTGGGCTGCACAGCCGGGGGACAGGTCCTTGGAGCTGTGACAGCAGGGATCTGCATGGCAGAGGCTGATCTCCCCCTGCCAAGCAGGCTTTTGTTCACCTCACATGTGTCTGTGTCCTGATGCTTCCAGGGTGCCAGAGTATCACTGCCCCCATCCTGCTGGGGAGGGATGCCGAGCCCTGGGCGCGTCGTGGGGGTCTCTTTGGAGAGCTGCAGGTGAGAGTGTGGGGGGCTCTGGGGCTGAAGGAGACATTGGGAAGCCAGAATCCCAACCCTGCTGTTGAGCTGCTGCAAACTTGGCAAGGCAGAGCTGCCTTGGGTCTCTCCAGCTCAGCTGTGGTTCCTGGGGCTTCAGGAGTCTCAGAATCATTCTCCTGCTGCCTCCAGGACAAGGTTTGGAGCCAGGATAAACTGATGGACTGTATCTCTTCCAGGCACTGCTGCCTGTGGGGAACAGCTGTGACCTCTTTTACCATCCACCCCCGCTCTTCCCATCCAGCCAGCTGTACCTGCTGCGCCCGCTGCTGCCCCTGGACAAAGTGAGTGCCATGGCATGGAGGGGTGTCCTGACAGAGCCTTTGCATGGCTTGTGCTGCCCATAAAATGATTCATCTGCTACTGACCCCAGGCTGAGCTCCCAGTGTGGGGTGACACAGATGGGGAGGGTCCTTGGGTCCAGATCTGCTCAGAGCCAGCTGGTCTGGGACAGCTCTTGGGGCTGTGGTCAGCAGCGTGTCAGACCCTGGCCTGGAGAATGTGCTGTGGCCTCAGCAAATCCACCTCTCTGTGACAGGCTGGGCAGAGCAGGAGAGGGAGCCCCCTCAGCCATGGATAAACCAGCACCAGGGCAGGGTTGCCAGGTTGGGGATGATCTCCAGAGCAGCTCCATGCTGATCTCCAGCACTGGCTGTGAGCAGATGTCAGGCAAAATCCAGAACAGGACAAGTCTGGATGGCAGCCTCCTTGCAGCCTTCACCAGTCTGCAGCTCTGGGCACTGCCAGAGCCTGTGGGGATCCATCTCCAAATGCCTTCTTCAAACACTCATCCAGTTTACAGGGTGATTCCCTGCAGGAGAGCAGCAGTTTCTGTCAGCTGCATCCTGCTTGGTGCCAGCCCCCTGCTCTGACATCCCAGCAGCTTGATGGGACACAGGGGAAAGGGACAATCTGGGTGTGGGGGGACACACAAGTTAAAGGGCTGCCAAATCTAGCAGAGCCCCAGGTTCCCCATGTACCTGCAGTGAGCACTCTTCTCCCTCACCCTGCTTCTCTCCTGCTCAACACCACAAACCCATCCACCACAAACACGAGTGCAGCTCATCTGCTCAGGCTGAACCTTGACAACAACAATGTCTGTGTCCAGTGAACCTCTGAGAGGAAAAGCCAGCTGAGCCCATCGGCCCGTTGCAGGAACAGGCACAGCAGGGCATGGTCCTGCCCCAGTTGTTGGGTGATCAGGGCAGCCTCCCCTTTCAGGAGCAAGGCTTTTATCAGAATGTTTGCAGCAGCAAACTCAACTGTGACCAAGACAGGACATTTGAGGATGTCCTGCTGTGCTCAGGCTCTCTGGAGACCTGAGTTTCAGTGTTGTTTTTGGTGCCGTTCTGGCTGCTCTGAGTGCGCTCCGGCCTGGGGCCGTCTCTGCAGCGACTGCTCTCGGGATGCCTGACCGGAATGGCAATTTCTGGTTTGAAGGCTGGCTGTGCTGTGGCAATGAGCCCGAGGCCAGCAGAAGGTGGTGGCTGGCATTGTGGCATAGCAGGCACAGCCAGGGCTGACATGGATCCGGGTCTTCCAGGGAGAGCTTTACCGCATGTGCCGGGAGAGTTTGGACTGTGATCCTAAAGTGGCAGAGATCCTCGTGGCCCACCCGGATCTCCTCGGTGACAGGTGAGATGTGGCCCCTCTGAGGCTCCCTCTGGCCTCTCTGTGCCGAGCCTGGACACTGGGGGGTGAGGTGATGGCCTCTCTTGGCATTCCTGTGGGGACCAGTGCTGCCCCAGGGCTGGCAGGGGCCTCACTGGAGGGGCAGGGAGGGTCATCCCTATGCTGATGTCCAGCAGGGTCATGGCAACCACCGTTGTGGATGTCCAGCCTGGATGCTGGAGGCTGCAATGGCTCCTCTCAGCTGAGGGTTTCCACAGGAGGGGTCTCAAAGGGGTGGTCAGTGGGTGCTGGGTGTTGTCCAGCTGGGGCATGAAGGAGGAGGCTGCTCTGAGGTTTCCCAGGGGCTCCAGGCTCAGTTCAGCCATGCTCCCACTCTGCCTGGCAGGCTCCTGGGCAGCTTCCTCAGCCTGAGCCCCGAGTACACCTTTGTGCTGGAGGATGAGGGTGGCCCCTGTGGCTACGCCGCCGGAGCACTCCATGCCGAAGGCTTCCTGCAGCAGCGGGACAGCAGCTGGCTGCCAGCCATACGGCACAAGTACCCCCCAGACCTGGGCACAGGGAGCCCAGCTCTGGGACAGGTGAGGGGAGCAGAGGGGAGCAGGGATGGGAGAGGTGGAGGGGGCTCCCTCACTTGTGCTTGTCTCCCACAGGATGCCCTGGAGGAAGCAGTGCTCTTCTTCCACGCAGAGCCACTGGCAGTGCCCCAGCCTGTGCTGAGGCGCTTCCCCTCCCTGGTACAGCTGGGCACGGCCCCCCGTGTGCTGGACGTGGGGGCCAGTCGCAGCCTGGCCCTCTGCCTGCTGAGCGCACTCAGGGCCAACGGTGAGCATGACCTCCGAGTGCTGGCCCTTCATCCAGCACAACCCCATCCCAAGTGCTCCCTCAGCCACCAGAGCTGGGAGCTGTCCCCTCCCCGGTGCAGTCTGACAGTGCTCCCGGGCACTGTCCCCTCCCCTTGCACCGGGGGACATTGCCCTGTGTCTCAGGGCAGCACAGGGGCACTCTGTGACAAAGGGGCAGGCGAGAGACCGATCCCCTTATGGAGAGGGTCCCTGGCACTGTGCCCCCAGTCCCAGCACTGGGGTCTCAGTGCCCTGACCTCTCGTCTCCTTTCCAGGGTCACGAGGAGTGTTCTGCCAGGTCAGTGATGCCGACCGGCAGCAGCTGAGCTTCTACAGCAAGCTGGGCTTTGTTGCCCTGCCGGTGGCCTGGGGCAGCTCTCCTGGCGCTCAGCTCCTGGGACGTCTCCTCTGACGGGGCACAGGGAGGCAGTGCCCCAGGACAGGCTGGTTCCCCAGGCCAGGCTGAACCCCCCATCCCACACAGCATCGGCCTCAGCAAGCGGGAGCAGAGGGGCACCTCGAGCAGGCCAGGTACCCATGAGAGGGGACACAGAGACGAGCAGGATGTCACTGGGATGTGTTGCAGGGCTCTGAGGTACCTGGGTAGCAGAGAGCTATTTCTGCTGCTCACAGGATTTGGCCACCTCTGTGCCACCCCAACTGTTCCTGTTTGCTGGGTACCCTCCACCTTTTCTGGGGAGCCAGGCTGTCTGCAGACCCTCAGGCCTGCAGGAGCCCACGAGCAGTGTTTGGGTTTGTGGTCCTGGAGCACAGCACGGTGCCTTAGTGCTACAGGAGTGTCCCTATCACGCAGTGATATCACTGTCCAGCTCTCTCCATCCCCTGTGTGGCCTGGGCAGCTGGTGCTGGCTCTCGGCACTTCTTGTGCCCTGCTTGTCAGTATGGATTGATCTGCTATGGGATTCGGTGAGGCAGCCTCTGTTTTTGTGCCTGGGGCCTGAGGGAAGCGCTGTCCTTGGCAATAAAGCGTTTGCTGGGCTCTCACCATGGCTCCTTTCTTGGGGGAAAGTGTTGGGCTGCCAGCACATCCCTCTCACACCCTCACGCATCTCACACTGGCTGTTGCTACAGTCGGTCTTGTGTCCCCACAAAAGCAGCTCCCCACACAATCCTGCTGCTCCTCAGCTTTGCCCTGCTCCAGAAAGGTGCTCCAGTGTGAGCTGCCCAGCCCTGCAGGACTTTCCTGTGGGAAGGGACCCCCGGGTTCAGGGGGGTCTGGGGGCCGCAGCCTGCCCAGGACAGGCAGGATGACCGGGGAGGGAAATCTCTCCAACCACCCCACTGCAGCCTCTGGAAAACGACAAACCATTCCTGGCTGTTTCCCTCTCTTGCCCTTCGGAGCTGGCTGCTCCGGCCACGGGGTGAGGAGAGGGCTGGGAGGGGTCGGGGTGGCCCAAACCCCGGCCGTGAGGGCTCGCCTGGCAGCTCCCGCGGCTCCGTCCCGGCTGGGCCGAGGCCGGCCCTGGAGCCGAGCCCAGCCGGGGCGGGGGCTGGAGCCGGCCTCATGGCGGGGCGGGGGGCGCGGGCCCGTCCGGGCCATCACGGCGGCGGGGCCGGGGCCGCTCGGCGCGAGCCGGGGCGGCCCCGGACATGGACACGGGCACGGCGCGGGGCGGGCCGGGGCGGAGCGCGGCGGCACGGACCGAAATTGCTCGGCTCGGCACGGCAGGATACGATACGGCACTGCACGGCTCGGCACGGCTCAGTTCGGTACGGCACTGCAGAACTTGGTACGGCTCGGTTCGGCACAGCTCGGCACGGCGCGGTTCGGCTGCGTTCGGCACGGCGCGGTTCGGCTGCGTTCGGCACAGCTCGGCACGGCGCGGTTCGGCTGCGTTCGGCACAGCTCGGCGCGGCGCTGTACGGCAAAGCTCGGCTCGGCTCGGCTCGGTTCGGCACAGCTCGGTTCGGTTCGGTTCGGTTCGGTTCGGTTCGGCATGGCCCGGAGATACCGCGCGGGCCCGGGAGCGGCTGTCCCGGGAGCGGCGGCGCTTTGCGGGGCCGGGGCGCCTCGGGGGTGTCCCGGGTGCGGGGTGGGTGCGGCGATGCTGCCCCAAAGCCCCGGCATTCGGAGCGTGTCCGTGCCGTGTCCGTGTCCGTGCCGTGCTGCGGGAGCTGCCGCGGGCCGTGCCCCGCGGGTACCGTGCCCGGGCGGGCAGCGCGGGTGTCCCACGGGAAGCGGGGCCCGGCGGACCCGGCAGGGTTGTGGGTGCCGCTTCGAGGCTGTAGCGCACCCCAAAGCGTGCGGGCTGCGGGCCGAGCTGCGGGTTCCAAAGGCCGGTGGAGACTCAGGGTTTCCATGAGGACCGGACTTGCTGGAGCTCATGGAAGAGAGAGGATGGATGGAGGGATGTGGGGCGGGAGGGCTGGCGGCGCTGGAAGGGATGATTCTTCGCTGGCTGGCTTTTTGCCTTCCCAGCTGCTCTCCGAGGAGTCCGCAGCTGAGCCGGTCCCGTCTCCAGCAGGTCCGGGAAGGCTGGTTCCCTGCTCCAGGGTGACTGGGACACCACCAGCCCCACCAGCAGCCCCACAGCCCCGCTGCCCACCCCTCAGCCCGTGGGGATGGCTGATGTTTGTGCGTTCCTCCGAGGTCTTTCCCTCCCGCCGGCTGCTGGTTCCTCCCAGGGCTGCCTCTCCCGAGCCCGGGGCAGCTCAGAGCTGAGGGCCCTGCTGTGTCCTGCGGAGGCTGAGTGGGGGTAGGAGCTACAAGGAGCTGTGCTGTGACCTGCCCTGGCTTAGGGGGTGACAGCAGGACATGGGGACATCAGGTAGCCCAACGGGGCTGGACCTGGAGTTGTCAGGGGAAGGGAGGTGCTGCCCCAGCCCCACAGAGTGTTTTGTCCCTGCTGACACCCCCAGAGCCACAGTGTCCGTTCTGCAGCAGGGTCCCTGTCCTGGCCAGGAATGGGGGCACACGGTGGGCGGCAGGGGCAGGCACCCTCCCTTCGGGCAGCCAGGGACAGTGAGCTCCCAGCCACAGAAAGTTGTCATTTTGGGAGTGACACCAATCCTGCCAGGGAATCCAGATTCCTGGTGCTTCTGGGACCAGTTTGTGGAACCCTGCTCCCTTCCAGACCTTGGTGGTGCTTACCCCGGAGCTCTAACCCATGTTGGGTCCCCTCCTGAGCAGGGTGGGGATGTCGGGGCTCCCCTGCTTGGTGCTCATGCGCTCCCAGCACTGCCGGGAAGTGGGAAAAGCAGAGCAGGCCCATCCAGGCGGCTGGATTGCGAAAGGGCCAGCGCTGGGCCGTGTGTGATGGGGCCCTGGGGAGAAGGGGAGGGATGGAGCCCTGAAGCCATGGGACTCACCAGACCTTCTCCTGCCCTAACTGCTGTGGACGTGACCCCATGCTCTCAGGGATGTCCTGGCATGGGACATCAACAGAGAGTGACTGTGTCACCCCTTAACCTTCCCAAGGAAGGATAAACAGAGCGAGCTTCCTCTCCCTTGTACTGGCGGGTTTCCCAGGTCCTCGCTCTCTTGTGCTGCTGTTCTCTGAGCCCTCCCAGTTGTCAGTGCCTGGGATGCTCCATGTCCCATGGGTGTGTCCAAGGCTGCTGCTGAGCAAGCACATCCCTGTGGGGCCTCTGTGGCCTGGCCCTTCCCTGCTGCTGTGGCTTGGATTGTTGTCCCAAGCAGGGATACCCCGTGCTGATCAAACACACGGACTTACCCAAGGACCTGCCTCACCAGGAGCTGCCCCTTCCCGAGGTCTGCTAGCTGTTCACTGGGATTTTGGTGGGGCAGAATGATGTCCTGCTGCATGCCCAGTGTGTGCTGAAGGACACACATGATTTGAGCAGTCCTGGGCCTGGGGCACCCTCACCAGCACAGCTGAGCCCTCTGGAAGGGGCAGCCCCTGTGTAAGATGCAGAGCAATGATGAGGACAATACCTGGCCATAAGGGCTGTAGGCCCTGTCAGGGTGACTCTGTCACCCACTGGGACAAGCAGAGTCAGTGGGCTGGCATGGGAGCAGTGCCATGGTTCCTGCTGCTCCCCTGCCCTGAAGGATCCTCTCACCCATGCCAACCTCAGCAGCGCAGGGCTGAGATTGAGGACTGGAGGGAGCCCCAGGATTTTGACTCGGACACCCCACCACCAGCACCAGCTGTGCTGCAGGCTGGGATGTGGCTCAGGGCCTCGTGCACACCCGGCTGGGACATTCCTGAGGTTTCCTGGGCAGTGGCAAGAACCTGGGCCGCTTCCCGGCTCCCACGCCCAGCACTCGCTCCAGCCAGCCCGTCCTCCAGAGCCCTTTACCCTTACAGTGGAGTTCTGCTGAGCATCTGTGCCCAGGGCAGCACAGCCAGAGTGGCACAAACACATCCAGAACGGCACAAGCCCTGGTCCAACAGGAGACTGTCCCTGGCTGGAGCTGACAGGAGGATGGTTGGGATGCTGGGGTGTGCTCCCCTTCCAGGGCAGCAGGCAGGGCTGGAGCAAAGCCTGCGAGCAGAACGAGCAGTCGGGCACCAGGAGAGGAGCAAACGCACAGCTTGTGCCTCAGAGAACGGAAAAAGTGATGTGGACAATGAGAGCCCTGTTAGCCTGACTGCCCGGGACATGGACACGGAGCATGTTCCGAGAGGGAGGTGGTACAGGAATGGGGAAGGAGCCGTGCTGTGCTGCAGGGAGCTCACACAGCAGCTGTCCTGGGCTGGGCATGGAAAAGGCTTTGGCCCCACACAGCTCAGCTGGGAATGTCACTGGGAAACTCTGAGGTGAGTGGCAGAGCTGAGGTGCCAGGGTGGAGGAAGCACAGTGGGGATGAGAGGTGCTGGAGCAGAGCTGAAGCAAGACCCAGGAGCAGGGATTACAGACCCTGGAGGTCACGCTGCTGAGGCTCAGGGGGGAATCAATAATTTACAAAGCCCAGCACTTTCCAGGTGCCACATTCTGGTCTGTGGTCCTCTGTGATTTGTTTCTCAATGCACAGATTTAAATTTTCCTTGTAGCCAAGGATGTAGGCTGCATGATGCTGATTTACCAGACAGTCCCTATTCCCATCTCTGCTTCCCCCCGTTTCTGTCTCTGCAGCCTGTACCAGGAAGGTACTTTTTTCCTCCTCCTGGCACAGTTTTGCTTTGAAAAGCATGTGATGCTCACCAGAAAGCCCACGGAGTGGTGACTTCCCCACATTTTAGTTCCAGCAGGTGACCAGTTTTAATCCACTTAGGAGAAGGTGCACTGATTTTGTTGAGTGCTAATTATTCATTAAAAGGTGGTGCAAGATGAATCGAATGCCTTCCAGTCTCAGCCTGTTACATCAACACAGTTACTCCAATTAACGGGACCTGTGATCTCATAAAGGGCCATTCCCACATCCTGACACGGGCTATTTCTGCTGGACCATGGGGATTGGCATTAATTGTGCTGCTGTCCTTTAGGGTTGTACTGACCCCATTGTAAAACTGCCCAGTTCCACAGCAGAGCATCCTGCTCGTTCAGGAGTGCTGGGGAAGTTCCAATCCTTGTGCACTCCAGCTTTCCCTAAGGAAAGCTGTCTTACAGCCAGCGCATTTGTGTGTCAGGACAGCTCTAAGGGTTCACAGCCCTTCCTCTGGGCAGGGAAATGTCCCCTCGGTGACCCAGGGGTGAAATAAAAAGTTTGTTACTGCTGTGAGATGATGCAAACTCATCACTTACCGCTTCCCAGGCGGTGTGGAGATGGGGATGGAGAATTCACATTCCAAGCCCAGAGATCCCCTTTCCTAAGCCACTGGCAGGGCTGGGGTGGCCCTTCACACTCTCCCTCCCTTCCTGCTGGCTGGGTAAAAGGTTCAGCAGAGCGTTTCCCTGCTGTCTGCCCACAAACACGCGTCCTGCTGAGCTCTGCTGGTCTCACAGTGCCAGAGCAGCCAGCCGGGGCACCAGGAGCCCAGAGCTGGCTGCCACCAACCCCAGGGCTCCCAGCTGCCTGGGCCATGTCCCCACCAGCTCTGTGGTGCCCCAGTTGTGATAGAGGAGAGAGCCAGACCCACGCTGATGTGGTTGCTCTGAGGGAGGTGATGTGCTTCATAGAATTCTAGGGTTGGAAAAGATCTCCAGGGTCATGGAGTCCAACCTGAGACCAATCCCTGCCTTGTCAGCCAGACCAGAGTACGGAGTGCCACGTCTTGTCATTCCCCACTCTGTGTCTGGTGCAGTGCTGGTCTTTGTTACTCCTCACTCTATTCCTGAGCATCTCTGCAGGCACCAGGTTCATCCCGAGGCTCTCACTGCTCCTGGTGGCACCTCCAATGTGACCTGTGCCCAAAGGGGCAGGCAGGGAGCAGGGCTGGGCCCTGTGGAGGCTCCTGTTTGTGCTATGGGTGTGGAAAAGGGGCTGGCACTGGGCACCATCCCGTTCATCCTTGCCTCAGCTCAGGAGGCATTCTGAAAGGCTGGCGTGTGGGCCAGGTCCTCATCATCTGGAAAAGTGAACCAAGCAGGAATGAAGGTGATTCCTCTATGAAAACCCTGCCCTGGAGGCTGGTGGGGAGGTGGAGCATCCATGCCAGCCCCCAGCTCTGCGTGGGTTTGAATTTGTTTCCCTTTCTCTGTGACGCTGCAGCTAAATACGGGAATTTTAAATCACCCCAGGAAAGCCAAAACTTGACCTTTTTATGTTTTCTAATGGCAAGCATGGTCTGTGTGAGTGCAGCAGGCAGGAACTGTGCTCAGAGTGGGGACTTGGAGACATCCTGCTGGGGGGCTGCCCTGGGGGTGTTTTGGGGGAATGCTTTCCCACCATGGAAGGGACTGGCAGGGATGGTGGCACGAGGTGGCAGTGGACAGGAGGTGGGCAGATGGCCGTGCTGGTGGTCGTGGGTGAGCATCAATCAGAGCTTGTCAACACCACCCGTGCAGAAATGCTGCTCCTGAGCTACAGGATCCATGGGAACAGCGCGCTGGGAAGGGAGGGCGGCTCACAGAGAAGGGTTTTCACTATTGTTTGCCGTGGGACTGGTGTAGGAATACCACATCTCCCTCAGGTATTCAGGGAGCCACAAATATTGTCGGAGGAATGGAGGAACGCGGCACAGAGGAATGTGAACGCTCCGGCTGCCTCGCTCGTCACGGAGGGCAGGAGCGTGGGCTGGAATCCCCTCAGCCAGCAGCCATTCCAGATGAGCTCCTGGCCCATCCAGCTGGGCTTTCCCTGTGCCCTGAGCCTGTTCCAGCTCTCTCAGCTCTGGCAGCTCATCCTTCAGATGTGTCCAGACAGCGCCGTGGGGGCTCAGCAGGGGCTGTTGTCAGAGGGGGACGGGGACAGGGGACAGGGGACAGGGCACAGCCCCAGAGGTGCAGAGCCAGTGCAGGGGCTCTGTGTCAGGGGCACTCTGGCCAGGACACGGCACGTGGCTGTGCTGGTGCCAGGCAGGGGGGCTGGATTGAGGTGCTGTGTTCAATTTTGGTCCAGTTTTGCCTGTCTGCTCCTGCAGGGCCACGCTGCCATGGGAGGCTGCGGCACATGGGCATGGCCGGAGCTGCTGGTGCTGCTGGGCAGTGCCTGGCTGTGGGTGGGCAGTGCCCAGCCCACCCCCCCGGGCCCCACACACGCCCCCGGGCCCCAGCTGAGGTTCCGCCTGGCCGGTTACCCCCGCAAGCACAACGAGGGCCGCGTCGAGGTCTTCTACAACGACGAGTGGGGAACCATCTGCGACGACGACTTCACGCTGGGCAACGCGCACGTGCTGTGCCGGCACCTCGGCTTCGTGGCTGCCACCGGCTGGGCACACAGCGCCAAGTACGGCAAAGGAGTCGGTAAGAGAGGGGTGGTGGGCACAGCATCCCCCCGGGGCAGAGTGGGTGCCCCAAGAGGTCTGCATGGGGCGGGTTCTGTGTTTGGAGAGTGGCTGGCAGGGGTTGTGTGCTCGTGTGTGCACATGTGGGATGTGTTTCTGTCTGTCAGAGCAGCCCCTTGGGGAGGTGGGGACTCCCCATCTGCAGACACACACACACCGCCCACCTCCAGAGCTTTACTCTTGGCGTTTCACCAGCCTCAGCTTTGTGCTACAGCTCCTGCTGTAACCTGTGTGGTCCCTGGCCGTGCTCTCTGGGCACCTTCCCTGTTCCCAGGGGATGCTTGGCTCCCCCTCACCCCTACCCGTGTCTGGCAGGGCGGATCTGGCTGGACAATGTGAACTGTGCCGGAAGCGAGAAGAGCATCGGGGACTGCAAACACCGGGGCTGGGGGAACAGCGACTGCAGCCATGAGGAAGATGCAGGTGTTGTCTGCAAGGATGAACGCATTCCAGGCTTCAAGGACTCCAATGTCATCGAGGTGAGGAAGCTGCTGGCCAGAGTGGGCAGCTGGTGATGTCCAGGATGCCACAGAGCACCCTGGGTGTGGGGCAGTCTGAGAACTTTCCCTGGGGGTGAAGGAAAGCAGCACTGGCTTTCCTGGTTGTGCTCCCTGGAGATGCACCTGGGGACACAAGGGGACAAGAGTTCTGAGTTCTCTGGATGAGGTTCAAGCCTTGACTGCCCAGGGCCCTCAGATGTGGCCCTCAGGAATGCAGGACCGGCTGTCCCTGTGCCCCACCTGTGACTGGGGACCCCTCTCCTGCATCCCAGGAGATTCCCTGGGAGTGGGCCAGCAGGAGGAGTGGGAATGGGATGGGATGTGAGCTGGGGCTGATCTGATCCCCACAGACCGAGCAGAGCCACGTGGAGGAGGTCCGGCTGCGGCCGGTGGTGTCCGGGGGGCGGCGGCAGCTGCCGGTGACAGAGGGCATCGTGGAGGTGCGCTACAAGGACAGCTGGGCACAGATCTGCGACCAGGGCTGGGACAGCCACAACAGCCGTGTCATCTGTGGCATGATGGGCTTCCCAGCAGAGAAGAAAGTCAACAGGAACTTCTACAAGTGAGTGAGGCCGGCAGGGAGCCCACAGGGGTGGGGTGTCCAAGCAGTGCCCAGGGCACAGGGCTGGGGATGGTGCCAGGGGCATGGGGGGACAGCAGGGACTGTGCTGTTGGGAGTTGTGGCTCCTAAAATCCCTCCTACCCTGCTGCTCACCAGTCCAAGCCCCAGCTGGCCATCTGGACACTTGCTAACCAAGCTGGGGGGACATGGGGTGTTTGGGGGGCCGTGGCCATCCCCCTACCACACACACTACCACAAAGACCACTACAAGGGGAGCACTTTTGCTCCCTGGCAGTGGTGTCCCCATCCCAAGGGAAGGTTTGCAGCCATCAGGGGATGCTCCAGCCACACAAGGCTGCAGTGAGGGGCACGGCCATGCCATGCCTGGCACTGTGTGTGCCCTGAGCAGGCAGCTCCGGTGTTGCTCCACAGGCGGCTGAAGCGAGCAGCCAGGATGAAGGGCCGCAGCCCAAGGCTGGGCAGCAGGTAAGGGGCCAGGGTGCCCCATCTGCTGAGCTGTGGCAGAGCTGGGCTGTCTGGCCCCACCAGTCTCCACCGTCAGAATGGATCCAGGCACATATGGATCCGGATGGAGCAGACTGAAGGCTTGGGCTGTGCTGGCCCAGTAGGACAAAGCCCACCCCAGGGGACCTGCCTGTGCGTGCTGGGGTCCCCCATTCCCCATGAGAGACGATTTCTCTCCCAGGCTGGTCATGCTCCAGGCAGAGCAGCCCTGTCCTGCCAGGCAGGAGTCCTGGCACCCTGGGAGGGGAGCAGGAGGCCTCAGAGCAGAGCTGTCTCTCCTGGAGGATGGGGAGGAAGGGCTATGGAAATGGACTGCTTTCTGCAGAAAGCAGCAGTGGGGACTCTGGAAAGGCTGTGCACCCCTCCATTCCCTGCAGGATTGTCTGGTGTGGACATCAGAGCCCGTGCTCAGCAGTGCTGATGGGCACAGTGGGGCAGGTCCTGCCCTGAGTGCCACATCTGCTTGGGGTCTCTTGCATCCTCCCTCTTGCTGCCTTTCTGCCAGGCCCAGGGGATGCTCTGGCTGCCTTTTCCCTCCATCCCTGAATCCTGCTGCTGGATTTGTTGGTGAATACACTGAGCTAGAGCCCATCCTCTCTCACCTCTTTCCTGAGCCTGCTGTCACGATGCTCTGCCCCAGCAAGGGGCCCTGCCCCAGTCCCACCGCTTTCCCTGATGCTGAATGTGCCCTACACCCACTGTGAGTCTTCATTGTGACACTCCCAGGTCTGTGTCCCCAGCAGCCATCCTTGCCAGCTCCTGCAGCTGCTGATGGGAATTCAGACAGGGTCATCCCATGCATTTTTTTCAACCCACACTTGAAGGTCTTGTTTTCTCCAGTGTGCTGTTTCCTGGCTGGTTTGATGCTGACTGCCCCTTTCCCAGCGAGCAGCTCCTTCCCCTGAAGGAAGGAAATGTTTTGTGTCTCCATGAAGCTTCAGTCCTGTCCCTCTGCCCCAAGCAGGAACTGGCTCCTGAGATCCACACTGTTTTATAGGGGCTGATCAGTAAGGGGCTGCACAGCCACAGTCATATGAAGGCACAGGCTAATACAGGCTGGAAGGGACTTCTGAGAATCCTGGTCCAACTCCCTTGTGTGGAGCAGAGCCAGCTGTGGGCTAAACCCAGGACTTCCTCCAGCAGGCTTTTAAAACCTTCCAAGGATGGAAATTCTGCAGTCCTGTGGTCTCTGCTCCAGTATGGAACAGCCCTCATGGGCAAAAGGTTTTCCTTACCCTGAGCCTGAACCTTTTGTTGTCAGTCACACTTCTTTTCTCTTGTGCTCTTCCCTCCCTGCTGGAAGAGCCAGGATCCTCACAGCTCCCACCTCAGCCCTGGCAGGAACAGTTCCACACCCCCCATCTCCTGTTGCTGCTCCCCCTGGGGCTCGCACCACATACATGCTATCTCCTTGTCCTGGGGACCCAGATCCAGCTGCAGGATCCAGATGTGTTTTCCTGAGTGTGAATGGGCACTGGTGCCCTCTGGCTGTCTGAATCCCAGCCCCAGCTGTGCCCTGGGGCTCACTGGGCTGTGCAGGCTGACACCAACCTGTGCTGGCATGCAGGGACAGTGGCCAGGCTTGGTTCTGCCCAGTTCCTGGGGCTCTCAGTCCCCTGCCCTCCTTTGAGCTGCTCTGCCCATCACTCCTTGTGAGCTCTGGGGTTTTGGCTCTGCTCAGCATCTTCCTCCCTGAGGGCAGCAAAGTATTTGAGGATGTTGGGATTGCAGCTACACCTTGTGTGTGCTGAGCCCAAGGCAGCTTCCCCTCATGGCTCAGCCTGTGCCAGGGCTGCTTCCCTTGCTGGCAGCAGGTCCTTGCCCGCCTGCAGCAAGTCCCACCGTGTCCCATGGCCCCAGGGCAAGCACCCTGGGGCTGCCTGTTCTGCTTGCTTGGTGCTGCTTGCCCGGTGTCCTGCACCTTGGGGACACGGCACAGTGGTGGCATGGATGAGGACATAGACATACCTCACCCACACCTGACCGATCAAATGGTGGCTGCTGGTGTTTGATCTTTCGCTGTGTGACAAGGCAGAGCAGGATGTGGCTGCATCCAGCAGTTTCCTGGTGGGATGCATGCAGGAAACTGCATCACTGCTGCAGAGTGTGGCTGTGTCACACTGCCGGCAGCAGATGATGCTGTTGCACCCCTGTGTGACACAAAGGGGATGCACATGAGTCTTCCTGGGGGCCAAGGTGCCCGGTTCAGCCTCCAGTGAAGCCAGGGCAGGCTGTGCTCGCTGTGTCACTGCTGCGGGCACAGGTGACAGCCTGAGGCCCCAGGCTTCGTGATGGTTGTTTTCTGTTTTCCAGGCTGGCCTCCAAATCTCAGCCTAAACAAAAGCGCAGGGAGGACATAGGGCACAAGAAGAGGTAAATGGCTCCAGTGGAGAGCCAGAGACAGGCCTTGTGCAGTGCCACCAGAGCTGTGCGTGTCCCCACATGCTGCTGGGGGTGTGGGACAGGCAGTTGGCAAGGGGTGGGTGCCTGGCAGCACCATGTGTCACCCTGGGGACAGGGCAAAGGGCACAGCCAGCACATTCAGCTGCAGGCAGGGTGGCTGGTGACACCTCCACTGGCACTGGCCACGCTGGCCATGGCTCAGGGCTCCTCTCCCTTCACAGGCTCTTCACGGAGCGGCAGCAGCTCAACTACCGCCTGCACTCGGTGTCCTGCACGGGGACAGAGGTGCACCTGTCCATGTGCTCCTTCGAGTTCTACCGGGGGAACTCCTCAGCAGCCTGCGGGGCCGGCATGCCCGCCGTGGTCAGCTGCGTGCCCGGACCCCTCTTCGCCACTGGCAATGCCCACAAGAAAAAGCAGCGCCAGCAGCAGCAGCAGCAGGGCCAGGTGAGCCTTGCAGGGAGGGGGAAGAGTCCTGTGGTGGCCCACAGCTGGCCAGTGCCCCACGGCCAGGCTCTGTCCCCTGGGCTCCGCAGGTGTGTGGGTTGCTGGGTGAGCGGAGCAGGAGGTGGGGATGGTGTGCTGTCCCTGCACACCCCAGGAGTCGTGGCCAGCACTGCGTTGTGCCATTCCACACTGTCCCACACCTGTCCCTGCTCCCACAGCCCCGGATCCGGCTGAAGGGTGGTGCGAGGATCGGTGAGGGCCGTGTTGAGGTGCTCAAGAGCAGCGAGTGGGGCACGATCTGCGACGACCGCTGGAACCTGCAGTCGGCCAGCGTCGTGTGCCGCGAGCTGGGCTTCGGCAGCGCCAAGGAGGCTCTCACCGGGGCACGCATGGGGCAAGGTGAGGCTGCTGGGGAAGGGGGACCAGGCATCCCCTTCTGTGGATGAGGAACTCATGCAGGCTTTGCTTGGCTGGGGTGTGCTGTGGGCACTGGGCTGCTGGATGCACATGGAGCATCCCAATGGGACCACGGCCACTCAACCACACTGCCCAGGCAGCAGCTGTGGAGGCTGGAGTGTCCAGTTCCCTCAGACCTGCCAAAAATAGAGGGTAGCCTTGGGGACAAGGTGGCCTTGAGCATCCTTGTGTCACAGGGCCCTGATTTCTGCTGTTCTCCGGCAGGGACGGGCCCCATCCACCTGAACGAGGTGCAGTGCCGGGGCACTGAGAAGTCCCTGTGGAACTGCCCCTTCAGGAACATCACACAGGAGGACTGCAAGCACACAGAGGATGCGGCTGTTCGCTGCAACATCCCCTACATGGGCTACGAGAACCTGGTGGGCACCACGGGGGGCTGCTGGCTCCTTGGGGCTCCCAGCAGTGGGGCCTCAGAGTGGGGTGCTGGAAAAGGCCACAGGATCCAAGGGACCCTCATCTCTCCTCCTCTGCACCCCACACATTTCCCCCTGTTCTGGGACAAGGGCTGCCCTGGGAGCTCAGGGGTTTTGTGGGTGGGAGCCCCTGTGAGGAGGGGGGCAGAGGGGAGGCTGTGGGGGCTCTGGGTGCTCTGTGGGTGCTGCTCAGTGAGGGGAGGTGTGGGGCAGCTGCTCCCTGCTGCTTTTCCTGCTGCCAGCCTGTGCCCACTCCCCAGCAGAAACGCCAGAAAAAAAAATCACTGTGGGCCAACCAAGAGAGATTTTTTTTACCTGTGATGAAACAAGCAAATGGAGCCCCTTGCTCCTGTTTGCCCTGGCCTATCGTTTCATCCACTTTGAGCTTTTTAAATGATCTTTAACTCTCTCACACCTGTCATTTCTGAAATGATGCCATTTCAAGATGAACTGTTTTCCCTGCACTGGTGAGATAATTCCCAAACTCACAAGCGATTTTTAATCCCTAAATCCACCAGTTTTGGCGAGTTCCCTGCCAGCTAAAGCTGTGCTTGGCACTGCTCCATTCCTGGCTTCCCCATCCCCCTGTGCAGGCAGAGCTGTGCTGGGACAGGGGCTGGGGACAGCCCTGCGGTCCAGGGGAGCATCACCTGTGATGGTGATGATGCTGCCACTGCCTTTCTCTGCAGATTCGGCTGAGCGGGGGCCGGAGCCGCTTCGAGGGGCGGGTCGAGGTGGCGGTGGGGGCTGGCGACGGGGACCAGCCCCGCTGGGGTCTGGTCTGCGGCGAAGGCTGGGGTACGCTCGAGGCGATGGTGGCCTGTCGCCAGCTGGGTCTGGGATTCGCTAACCACGGCTTACAAGTAGGTGCCAGCACCAGCTTGGCCAGGGCAGCAGCAACCACCACCACTGCTCACGGGGCTGGGGACAGGGATGGATGGGGATGGGGACGGGGGAGGAGGTGGCACAACGTGGGGTGCCCGCTCACGGCCCCAGGGCTTCCCCGCAGATCCGCCTGGCCGGCGGGAGGACGGAGTTTGAGGGCCGCGTGGAGGTGAAACGAGGCAGTAAGTGGGGCACGGTCTGCAGCGATGGCTGGACCACCAAGGAGGCCATGGTGGCCTGTCGTCAGCTCGGCCTGGGCTACTCCCTGCACGCGGTGACGGTAGGTGCCAGCGGGGAGGGCCCTGGTGACGCCCTGGCGAGCGCAGGCACCGGCCGGCACTTCCCGAATGACCGTGGGGCTGCATGGGGACAGATGGGGACAGAGGGATGTGGGTGCTCCATGTCACAGGACAGGACCCATATGGACAGCTAGGGGCAGCTGTGGTGGGGGGCTTGGCTGCAGCGTGGGTGTAAGTGATGCTGGGCAATGCAGCCGCCAGCCCTGGCACCCACCCTGCCTCACCCCTTCCCCAGGAGACGTGGTACTGGGACGCCAGCAATGTGACAGAGATGGTCATGAGCGGGGTGAAGTGTGCTGGCCACGAGATGTCCCTGAGCCACTGCCAGCACCATGGAGCCAGCCTGAGCTGCAGGAACACGGGCACACGCTTTGCTGCGGGCGTCATCTGCTCCGAGAGTGAGCGGCCACGGGGGCTGTGGGCAATGGGGGTTGCAGGGGGCCTGTCTGTGGGTGGGGGGTCTGCAGGGAGGGGGTCTGTGGGGTGTGTGGGCAGTGGGGGGTCTGCAGGGAGGGGGTCTGCAGGCTGTGGGTCTGTGGACAGTGGGCTCTGCAGGCTGTGGGTCTGCGGGCAGTGGGGTCTGTGAGCAGTGGGTCTGTGGGCAGTAGGGTCTCTGGGCAGTGGGCTCTGCAGGCTGTGGGTCTGTGGGCAGTGGGCTCTGCAGGCTGTGGGTCTGTGGGCAGTGGGCTCTGTAGTGCTGTGGGGCCAGGGGCTGTGGTCAGTGGGGTTTGCAGATGGAGGTCAGGGGTCAGCCAATGCCAATGGGGAGGACACACGTCCAGCACTGGGCACTGCTCCGTCCCCTCCACTCGCCCCATCCCTGCCGAGAGCAGGGCCTGTCCCTGAGCAGCCGCCTGTCCCCAGCTGCCTCCGACCTGCTGCTGCACGCACCACTGGTGCAGGAGACGGCGTACATCGAGGACCGGCCGCTGCACATGCTGTACTGCGCTGCTGAGGAAAACTGCCTGGCCAGCTCGGCCCGCCTGGCCAACTGGCCCTACGGACACCGCCGCCTGCTCCGCTTCTCCTCCCAGATCCACAACCGCGGCCGCGCCGACTTCCGCCCCAAGGCCGGCCGCCACTCCTGGGTCTGGCACGAGTGCCACCGGTGAGTGTGGGACAGGGGACAGATGGGGCTGGGGGTCAGGGTGGGGAGAGGCTGGTGGTGCTGCAGTGGGCTGGGTGAGGAGGGAGCTGGGCAGGGGTGGTGCTGAAACAGAGTGACACTGTGAAAGTATGACACTGAGTAAGGGTGACTCTGGGTGAGGGTGACACTGGATAGTCCCAATCTGCTGCCCAGGGTCAATTTTGCCTGGTTTGGCTTAGGGCTGGATGAGCTGTGTGGGGGTTGGGGTCTCTAGGAGGACAGGGACAGGGCTGCAGGCTGTGCTCTGCTGCTGAGCCCTCTGCTTTGCCTGGGACAGCTGGCTGGGGACAGCTGTGTCCCCTTCCAGGGCAGGGCACAGCTCTGCCCAACCTCACAGTGCTGCCACCTCAGAGAGTGGCTGTGGGGACATTCCTGGTGGTGAGAGGCTGGGCAGGTGGCAGTGAGCTGATGCAGCGCAGGGCAGTCTGCAGCAGGTGGTGGCTCCCTCCCACAGGCACTACCACAGCATGGACATCTTCACCCACTACGACATCCTGACTCCCAACGGCACCAAGGTGGCCGAGGGACACAAGGCCAGCTTCTGCCTGGAGGACACCGAGTGCGAGGAAGGTGGGCAGCATGGGGCCCTGCAGCACCGTCCCTGCCTGTGTCCCCATCATGGGGCCAGGCTGGGGGGCTCAGCAGGGACGAGCTGTGTCTCCTCCTGCCTGCAGATGTGGCTAAGAGGTACGAGTGTGCCAACTTTGGGGAGCAGGGCATCACCGTGGGCTGCTGGGACCTGTACCGGCACGACATCGACTGCCAGTGGATCGACATCACTGACGTCAAGCCAGGCAACTACATCCTGCAGGTGCTGCATCTGACCCACCCCGGCCCCTCCTGCCACCCTCACAGCCTGTCCCTTCACCTCAGCCCTCCACACACTTCAGCCACCCATCCCTCTCTCCCACTGGAGCTCAGGGGTGCTGGTGGGTGTGCTGGCTGTATCCTTGTGCCCACAGATGTGCAGGGCTTGCTCACACATGCCACGTGGGTTTTCCATCTCTGAGCAGCACTGCTCAGGGGTGCCCAGTGCACAGGAACAGCATCACCCCACCACATCAGCAGCCACTGTGTCCTTGGAGCTCTCCAGCACACCCACCACACTGGGGAGACACATCCTGTGAGCCTGGGGCAGGGGGTCTCACTGTCGGTGCCCCACAGGTCGTGATCAACCCCAACTTCGAGGTGGCAGAAAGTGACTTCACCAACAATGCCATGAAATGCAACTGCAAGTACGACGGGCACCGCATCTGGGTGCACAGCTGCCACATCGGTAACATCCCGGGGCACGGCACAGGGTGAGGGTGGCGGGCAGTGACGGGGCTGCAGGAAGCCATGAGGATGAGGATGGGCTGGAATTGTGGTGCTGAGGGCAGCTACAGTGGAAGGTGCTGGCAGGACAGGGGATGCACTGCACCAGAGCCGACAGCCCCTGCCCTCTGCCCGCAGGAGATGCGCTCAGCGAGGAGGCCAACAAGCGATTTGAGCAGTACCCAGGTCAGCTCAACAACCAGATTTCATAGGGCCCCAGCCCTGGGGAGACAGGCATCTCCCTCCCTCACCCCATACGGGTGGGAGGAAGCCGCTGGGAGATCGGCAGGGAGGCCTGATGCCCAGTGCTGCTGCCACTGTGTCCTGCCGGGGACTGCCCAGGACTCACCACCGGCTGCCCTTCCCCACCTCGGGGGGGCTGGTGCTGGAGGCACCAACACCTGCACCTCCCAGCCTGGGGCTGCCACCCCAACCACTGGCCAGAAGACCGTGCCCACATCCCCTGGGCTGCGGCACACGAGTACGGTCCGGGCGGTGCTGCACCCCAACTCCCACAACCCACACAGGGCCCCAGGAGCCCCTGGTCCCCCGGGGATGGTGCAGGTGTCTCTGCCCACAGCGCTGCCCAGGGGTAGCTTCTACCCCACCTCTCGGTTGTAATTTTATTTCCTCTATAAAGTTGTAAGTTCTATTTCCCAATGGCTGCTGGCACATCTGTGGGTTGGGAGGAGCGGCTTGGCAGGAGGAGGCAGCACGGTTCACGCTGCAGGGGTCTGGCAGTGTGGGATCATCCCCTGGGCCCTGCAATGCCTCATCCACACAGCCCCGGCCCCACAGCAGCCCCCAGCACCCTCCTCAGCCACGGCTGCTCCTCTGGATGAGAGGAAGGGACCAGCAGCAGCCCCACAGCACAGTGGGTGAGGGGACTGAGGAGCAGGGATGTGGCGAGGAGCTGGTTCCCCCTCAAATGTTATCGAGCAGAAATCCCATCCTGGGGCTGTGACCCTTGAGGATTGGGGTCCGTGGGGCTGTGACCCACAACAGCTGAGGTCTCACAGCAGAGAGGGGCTGCCTCCACTCGTGTGGGAGCGGAGCCCGGCAGGGCCTGGGGCCGAGACAGCGCGCAGGAACATCGGGTGTGACACAAGGGCCGAGGGAGGCACAACCCTCACCCTCAGCTGGGTGTTCCGACCCCACCGCCCCCTTCCCCACTGCTTGGGAGGAGGGAACAGGCCTTGGCTCGCTCCTGGAACGCGCTGCGGTCAGCGCAGCCGGAGCAGCTATGCCAGACACGCCGCCATTTCCCCCGAGCCGCCGCCGCTGGCCGGGGCAGCGAATTCCTCCGGCGAGGCCGGGGCTGCTGAAAGGAGGCCTGTTCTCAGGGCAGAGCCGCCCCTCGCCGCAGCACCCCTGAGGAACTGTGCTTCTTTCATGTCCCAAAAGCGACGGGCCGGGGCTCAGGAGCGCCGTCACGGGCAGGGCCTGGCCCGACAGCCGCATTCCTGCGCTGCTCCGGGCTGCCCTCGCCGCTGAGCCGCTGCTCCGGCTCTTCCAGGAAGGCGAGGAACAGCCGGAGTTGCTCTTTCCCCGAAGGCCCTCGGCCTTCAGCTGTCCCCAGGGGCCGGGTGTGTGTGGGAGCAGAGCTCCAGCACTGACAGCCAGCTAGGGGCGGGACAGGCAGAGCCCCGGCCCCGCCTGCGGCTCCTATCCTCAGCCCTCCGGGACATCAAGGCCAGGAGATGCTGCCCCAGCCATTGCGAGTCCAACATTGACACCGAGTTCACCACGGCCTGGAAAGCTGCTGCACAGGAGATGTGGACACAGGGCTTGGAGCAGTCACAGAGCTCCCAGCAGAAGGGATGTGACCAGACAGCCATGGCACAGCAGCACTGCTGCACTCCAGGGAGGTAATGCCGGTCCCAGACCCGCTCCAGGGCCGCTCTCACAGAAGAGCCACACAATCCCTGGCTCAACAGGTACAGAGAGGAGTCAGATCCCAGCCCAGGTGGGTACCAAGCAGGTGACATGAACATTGCTAAGATCCCTGGAGGCACAGCAAGCTCCTCCCCAGCCACAGGGTCTCATATGGGAACTGACAGGAGCAGGGTCCCGCACAGCCCAGCCTCCACAAGGCAATTGCTGCTGCCACGGGAAGGAGGCCACATGGCCCTGGGGGCTGCTAGAAAAGTGCTTTATTTGAATATAGAGGGGAGCAGCTGCACCACAAGTCACCCAAGCACAGGCCCCTCTCAGCCCTGCATGAGCTCTCCATCCCTGCCTGGTCAGCACGGACACATCTCAGTCCTGCCCTCGGCTCCGGGCCAGCGCCGTTTGGTCTCTGCTACTCGGTGACCTCGGGGACGACGCTCACCAGCAGGGTGTCGTAGCCACGCCGCACCAGCAGGGCCAGGTTCTGCTGCGTCCGCACCGCCTCGTACACGTCCTCGGCGCGCCGCGACGCCGTCCCGTTGATCTCCAGCACCACATCCCCGGCCTTCAGCCCTGCCCTGTGGGGAGAACACGGATGAACACACAGAGGGGGAGGCAGACACTTGGAGTCATCATCATGCAAGTGCAGCGGGAGCTGCGGCACCAAGGGGTTCTACAGCCGCACCGGTACTTGCCCAGCGAGCCACCCAGCCTAGGAAAAGGTCCCCAGGTGGTTTCTGCTGCAGAGCCCAAGCCCTGCTGCTCTGCAGCAAAATACATCCCACAGCTGCTCCCTGACACACCCCTGAGGCACAGGGTAGCACTTACTGGTGTGCCGGGGAGCCGATGATCACCTTGTGGATCAGCACGCCATAGGAGATGTCAGGAAAGGTGGGGTCACGCAGCTTCAGCTCTGCCAGGATGCTGCAAAGTGAACATCAGCATCAGGGATGGAGCTGGAGGCAGAGCAGGGCTCCCACCCCACCCCCTGCAGCTGCACAGGATTAGAGAGCAGGCACAGAACCTCCCCTCCTGTGTTCCTGCTCCCTGCTGAGCACAAGCCACAGCTGCCAGCCCCTAACAGCCATCCTCCTGTCAGAACGAGAAGACGAGAATCCCAGTGGCACCAGGGAGAGCTGGAAACCCCTGGAGCAGCTGCCAGCTGGATCAGAGCTGTGGTGATGCACATCCCAACGTCACATTACCCTTCCCGGGGTCAGACCTGTCCCTCCCCTACTGCGGTTTCACTTCTGTGCCCTAGGTGAGCAGGATAAACAACACAAGCTGTGCCCCTCTTCCTGCCAGACGTGTCAGCAGAACTCTCCTCCTGAGTCTAGAGACTAAACAATCACAGTTTCTCCAACTTTCCCACAGATTGTAGGATTTCTAAACCAAATTTAAACTCTGCATCTCTCACAGCTCCTCTTTGGACTCTCCCCAACTGTTGCAGCACTCCAGCTGGATGTCTCTGGAGTGACAGCATTCTTCCCTCCAACACTGCATCAGCTCCAGTCCCTGCAGACCCACACAACTCAGTGTCTGCCCAGCTCTGCTCCTGTCAGGTCCCTGCTCAGCCAGTCAGGACTCCCCACGTGGCTGTGGTCCGTGCTGAACTCTGCTGTGCAGTCCTACAGCCCAGTAAAAGCTGCCAACCCTTCCCAATTTCACACAGCAAAGGTGGGAAGAGGCCCCTCAAGCTCATCTCTCCCAACCCCCAGCAGCCTCAGTCAGGGCAAGCTGCTCTGGACTGTGTCCAGTTGGGCTTTGAGGATCCCCAAGGACCCTCCAGGCTATGTGTGCCAGGGTCTAAGCACCCTTCTCACAGTAAAAAAAGGGATTTCTCATGGACCCTCACATGTCTCTGTGCCCACTCTCTCTTATCTGGCGTGGGCACCATGGACAGAAGAGGGTCTGTGCCTGAGCCTGTGCCCAACATGGAGCTTCTCCTCCCTGTGCCAGGGAAAGGTTTCCAGATGGAAAGGTTCAGGGTGTTCAGGGCAGTCACCCGATTCCAAGGCAAGCAATCCCTTGTTGGGAGCCCTTCCTGCTGGGCACAAACAAGCCTGGCAGTCAGGTGGTTTCCCTGGACCCTCGTCCCAGGAGCCGTGTCCGAGGAATTTCACGCGGCTTCCTGACAGACCCGGTCTCTGCAAGCGTGGCCAGGAAAGCAGGAGGAGCCTGGGCCGGCCTCCCACATCCCTCGGGTTCTGCCGGGTACCAGCACCATCTGCTGGGCAGTGGGGAACTCACCAGACTTAGGAGAGCAGAGCACAGCCCCAGAAGGTGTTTGCCCAGCATGGCACAACACCAGCCCCACGAGGCAGCTGAAGGTCCCTTAAACGTGACTGCAAGAACCGAAGAACCAGAGCAGGTGTTGTCCTTGAGAACTGCTCCCACAGGTGAGAGCACAGGTCCTGCTTCCTGACATGGGCACTTCACAGGATTGTTTGGTTTAGAAAAGACTTTTAAGATCAAGTCCAACCCAAGCTCTGCCAAGGCCACCATTGACCATGTCCCCAAGTGTCACATCCACACAGCTGTTAAATCCCCCCAGGGATGGGGACTCCACCATTGCCCTAGGCAGATGTGCCAGAGCTGGACACCCCTTTCCAAGAAGGAATTTTCCCAGTATCCAACCTCAGCCTCCCATGGCACAACCTGAGGCAGTTTCCTCTAGTCCTGTCCCTTGTTCCCTGGGAGCAGAGCGCGACCCCCACCTGGCTCCACCCTCCTGTCAGGCAGAGCACTTTTTATCTGCTCACAGAGTGTACTACAAATGTAGAAAATTGCAAGTTTCCAATTTATCCCTGAGCCAACCAGGAGTCTAACCACAACACAAGCACAAAGAGACTTGAGAGTGAAAGCTTAAGATGTGGAGACAAACCTCCCAAAACCAGGCACCCTCAGTTAGTTGGGAAGATCCCAGCACATCCCTGCCCCAACAGGACCGATCTGTTGGCCCCTGACCTCAGGACAGGTACCTGGGAGTGAGGGTCAGCATCATCACCCCGATGTACCGGCGCTTCGTCTCTGCATTGCCAAACCAAGAGCCTGTGGAAGGACAGGACATGGAATGTCATGGCTGGACAACAGAACAGTGCTGGGCTGAACCCTCACAACAGGGAGCATCCAGAGCCACTCCAATTCCCTACAACAGCTCAGCCCAGTTCCCAGTGCCAGCAGGAGCATTCCAGGTGATGCATTTTACACCGTGACTTGGCTTCCCCAGATTGTCAGATTTTTGACAGAGAATGTCCCTCCCCAGTGTCACAGGAGAACAAGGTAGGGCAGGGGAGCAGCAGCACAGCTTTCCTGTGGCACCAGATGAGGCCCCAAACACTTCTCCTGCTCTCCTTGCCTTTCTTGGGAATTTCAGCTGTGCCAGAGCCTCCCCCAGCACCCGAGCATAGAGGTCCCCACTTACTCTTGCGCTGCTCCTCCTTCTGCAGGAACTTCCGCAGCCGGTCGGAAGGGATGGCAAAGGAGATGCCCGAGGTCACCTTCATGGTGTTCACACCAATCACCTCGCCATCCTGCAGGGAAAGAGCACTGGGCTACCCAGCCTGGATCACTGTGGAGAGCAGGGGAACTACTGCACCAGCCTGGGGTCCTGCCTGTGCACCCACCCCTTCCCAGGCTGCTGTCCCTGTGTCCTGCCTGAGCCTGCCAAGGTTGAGTCTATGGGATGAGTCCAGGCAGTTCTGGCCCTGCCCTGCCAGCACCAGACAGACCTCGTCTCCACCAGAGCCCCCTCAGTTCCACCTGCCTCAGATACTGCACAGGTTTCTCACACCAGGCTTAGCCCTCCTCTCCCTCCTCCCAGCACACACAAGCACTCCTAACAGAGGGGAGCAAGGGGCACACGGCACATCCCCGTCCCAGCCAGCAAGGAGACAAGCAGCAGGACTCACCAGGTTGACGAGGGGGCCCCCAGAGTTCCCAAACTGCAGCAGAGGAGAGAGAGAGTGTGAGCAGACCACAAGAGCCCCATCCTGAGGCCAATCCCAAGGTGACCAGCCAGAACCCCCATGCAGGCCCCTCCTCCCTCCCAGTGCCCACATCCCTTACATCGATGGCAGCGTCGGTCTGGATGTACTCCATGTCGGTGGCGGCCAGGCCCAGCTCGCGGCTGCCGCGCTGCGCCGAGCTGACGATGCCCGAGGTGATGGTATTCTGCAGGGCAAAGGGGCTGCCCATGGCCACCACAAACTCGCCCTGCCTCACCTCGGCCGAGCGCCCCAGCGGCAGCGTGGGCAGCGGGTGCTGTGGGGAGCGAGCCAGTCAGCGTGACAAACACAGAGAACGTCCCCGTTCCCTGGTGTCCCCACGGCTGTGACACGCACGCACCTTGGGCTTGATCTTGATGGTGGCGATGTCCGCCACCTGGTCCACGTCGTGCACCACGGCGTCGTACATCTCGCCGCTCGCCAGCTTCACCCGCACGCGCCGCCGGTTGGCCACCACGTGTGCGTTGGTGACAATCAGCCCATCCGGGGACACCAGGAAGCCCGAACCGTTGGAGATGGGAACCTCTCGGCCCAGGAAGGGGTGTCTGCAAGGAGGGCACGGGTCAGGAGGGGTGGCAGGGACAGCACGGAGCAGTGAGGGTGTGCAGGCAGCGGCACAATGGGGAAATCCTTCCCTGTCCCAACAGCCTGCACAAAGAGGGGAATCTGCACGAATGCTGCAGGAATCCAGAGCTCATGCACGGCCACAAAGGTACATTCCTACCAGGAAGAGAAGTGTGCAAGAGCAGGAGGGGCTGTGACCTGTGCAGAGACAATGCCAGAATACACGGAGCCCTGCTTTTCAGCAGGTAACAAATACCGGAGAGGCCACAGGAACGTTTCCTGATAGCGGGAGCAGACTCACAACTCTGGGCCCTGGTCAATCACCACAACCTCTGCTGGTAATCAAGTGGAGGGAATGGAAAATGGGATGGACCAGCAAGGCCAAAGCCCAGCTGATGGTGAATTATTGCCAGTGTGGGTCAGGAACCCAGGGAAGGAAAAGCACCAGCTGATGCCTCTGTAAATTGCGAGACAGAGAGGGTGACACCAAGCTAGAAGCAGAAGTCACCCAGCCAGAGGGGAGAGCTGCTGCACAGAGGTGCTCCAAGAAGCTGGAGGCATTGGATGGTGAGAACATTACAGAGCACACAGGGAAATGCCGAGTGCTGCTCCCAGGCAGACTAACGGGGGCAGCCCGGGAGGCAGCTCCGCCAGACGGCCCCGGAGGATATGGAAGTGGCAGCGACGTGTGGCAGCCGCGTGCCGGTCTCTCCCGAGGCATTTTCGGGAGCCTCCGGGACGGTTCAGGACAAGCCGGCAGAGGTCCCGGAGGGGCCGAGGCCACACTGCGCAGGGAGGAGGGAAATCTCTCCCGGGGACCTCCCGGTGCCGGTACCTGCCCACGATCTCCACGTAGACCAGCGCGGGCGCCGTCTTCTCCACCACGTCGGCGATGAAGTTGAAGGCGGCGCGGGGCGAGGTAGGCGGCGGGGAGGGCGGCGGGGCGGGCACGGCGGCGCTCAGCGGGGGCCGGCGGCGCTCCCGGGCCCACAGCAGCACCAGCGCCGCCGCCCCGGCGCCCACCGCCGCCGCCAGAGACCGGCCTCTAGCGGAGGGCGGCGGAGAATGGGAAGGAGGAGGAGGAGGAGGAGGGGGCGGCGGCAGTTCAGCGGCCCCGGTCAACGCTCGGCACCAGCGCTGTACACCCGGTGGCACCGGGATACACCGGATCCGCACCCTCCGCGCCGCTGCCGCCATGCTGCCGAGCGGAAACCGCGCCCCACCGGCGGGGCCGGGCCGCAGGGCACTACGGGAGTTGTAGTCCTGAGGCGGGGTCTGCCCGACACTGTCCTCCGCCGCGGGGCACGCCGGGAGCGGTAGTTCCGAGGCGGGACCTGATGGAAGCGCGTTCCCCTGCGGGGTACGCCGGGAGTTGTAGTCCCGCTGGGAGCTACCCGTCCCGCCGTCAGCGAGATGTGCCGATAACCGGCGCGATAGCAGAGTAGGGCAGCCCCGTTGTCAGAGCCGCTCATCGAGCCCGCCGGAACCGCCGAGGGCCGCGGCCTGGCCGAGAGTGCTGCGGCGGCGCCGTGAGGGTCAGGAAGGCGGCGCGCTCCCAGCGTGCCCCGCGCGGGCCTGGCGCGCGGCCGCGGGCAAGATGGCGGCGGGTGCGGGGTGGCCGTGAGGCGCCGGCACGGCGGGGATGGAGCCGCCCGCGGCCCCGGGCCCCGAGCGGCTCTTCGACTCGCACCGGTGAGTGCCTGCCCGGTGGACGCCCGGGGGAGCCGCGCGAGAACTGCTGGAACTCTGGGCGGGGGTCGCGGGGTTAGGGGAGGGCGGGGGTGTCTCACGGAATCCCCGTGGGGAAGGTCGGGGTGACCCGTGGGGGGACCGGGGAGGGCCCGGGGTATGCTCGAAGTGGGTTGGGAGACTTGCTGGGGGGACCACGCGGAGCGGCGGCCGCAGGGCGGGTCCTTGGGATCGCCCCGGCCACGCTCAGACGGCCCCGGCCGCTCTGTGCTCCTGCAGGTTCCCGAGCGATGGGTTCCTGCTCCTGGCCTTGCTGCTTTACGCCCCCGTGGGGCTCTGCCTGCTCGTCTTGCGCGTCTTCATCGGTGTCCACGTGTTCCTGGTCAGCTGCGCCCTGCCCGACAGCGTGGTGCGCCGGTGCGTGACCTCGGGGGGCTCCGGCTGCTGCCCGGGCTGGGTGTGGGGTGGCAGGGCCGCCCCGGCCCTTGGGTGTCCCCAGCCGTGGGGGCTCGCCTCAGGGTAGGATCTGTGGGGAGCTGTGTCTTCAGGAGCCTTCGAGGTGCTTCTTCTGCCAAGCCCGGGGCTAGCAGCTACCTCTGGAGTGCTCAGGGACTGGTCTGGAGCATGTGGATCAGCCTGGTGTGCTGGTCAGGAGTTCTGTGGGCACTTGCTGCCCTCATCCCAGCCCCACAGCAATTCCTGCTCCAGATGTATCATTTCCATTTGATCCCAGAGCCATCTGTCCATCTGCCAGAATTCCTGGGCCCTTGTCTGTTGGACATGTCACCTAGCAGTGGTTCAGAGGGCAGGAGCTGAGGAAGATCCTTGTTCCCCTGGCAGGTTCATTGTCCGTGTGATGTGCTCCGTGCTGGGGTTGCTGGTGCGTCAGAGCGACCCTCGGCTGCGTGGGGCTGGCACCAGGGTCTTCATTGCCAACCACGTCACCCCCTTCGACCACAACGTTGTCAGCCTGCTCACCTCCTGCAACACGGTGAGGGCGCGGCCGGGGCTCCTCCCCTCGGGCGGGGCACGGGCAGCTCTGCCCGCTTTGGTGCTGCAGTGGTCACCGTGGAAGGAAGCTTGAAGCCCACTCAGTGCCACGCCCTGCCACTGGCAGGGACACCTTCCACCAGCCCAAGTGACTCTAAGCCCCATTCAGCCTGGCCTTGGACACTTCCAGGGATCCAGGGGCAGCCACAGCTTCTCTGAGTAATCTTGCCACTCTCACAGCCAAAATTTTTTTTCTAATATCCAGCCTAAATTTCTCCTCTTTTGGTTCTACCCATTAATCCTTATCCTGTCGCTCCACTTTCTGGTGCAGATTCCTTCTCCAGCTTCCCTCTAGGCTCTTTCAGATCCTGGAAAGTTTCATTTCCAAATCTGATTTATTAACTCAGGGTGTTAACCTTGAGGTGATTTCTGTGGCTCAGTGTCACTCATGGGCTCTGCATGAAAAAGTGGAACGGGGTGAGGAGCAGCAGGAGTTGTTACAGTGGGGGTTGATTTTGGTGGAAGAGTGCTTCCTTCTCTTCCTTCCAGCAGCTGCTTCCTTCTCTGGCCTTTTGGATTAGGGGGCAGGGCTGGTTGTGGGGTTTCCCCCAGCACTGGGTGGGAAGTTTTATGGGGGGCATGCAGGGTGCTGAGGGAGCAGCATGTCCGTGGTCCTTGGGTAGTTCCGGGCTGTCCGTGCTCTCCTATAAAATTCTTTGTGTGGAGTTCCTGAGTCAGCAGGCTCCGTGTGGCTCCTGTGTCCTGCAGAGCCATTGATTTACCCCTGGCCTGGAGAGGGGGGACTCCTGGAAGTGGTGTGTGTCCTGCCAAGTGTGTCAGGGACTGCTGGAGAGAACACTGGGGACAGCTGGGAGTGCATGTGTCTGGCAGGCCGGGCACGGTCTGAACGGATGATTTGGAATCCATTTCCTGTGGAATTGAGGCTGGAGCAGGGACTGAGGCCTGGCAGTAACGTGTTCTCAGCCACCAGTGCTGTCAGTGCAGGTCACTCACAGTCCCAGAGGGGTTTTTACCAATGAACAGGAACTTTGTCATCTCTGTCACCTGGGAAGGTGGGGCAGGAGGGCCTGGAAGGGTGGGCAGGGCGGTGTTTCCTCCTCACTTCTGTTCCTGCAGCCTGCCCTGAGCGGTGCCTCAGGGTTCATCTGCTGGTCCCGGGGATTCATGGAGCTGGGAGTGACAGGCAGCCGTGCAGAGCTGGTGGATTCCCTGAAGGAATACTCGGCCCACCAAGGGAACCCACCACTGCTGCTGTTCCCAGAGGAGGCGGCCACCAACGGCAGGGCCGGGCTGCTCCGCTTCAGGTGAGAGAGTGGGAATTCCCACAGCAGGGGAGCAGGAATTCCTGCAGCAGGGCAGCTGGGAATGGCTCTGGTTCCGGGATCATTCACTGCAGAATTCCTCCCTTCCAGCTCCTGGCCCTTCTCCATCCTGGATGAGGTCCAGCCCGTTGCCCTGCAGGTCCGGAGGCCATTGGTGGCTGTGGTGAGTGGTGGGCACAGGGACAGGGTGTGGGCTGGGTACAGCTTTTCTTTCTGCTCCTGCTTTGCAGATGTTGCCTGGCCTCGTGTGCTGGCACCCTGGAACCAGCTGCTCAGGGCTAACACTGTTCCCACTGCCTTTCTTGGGAACTTGGCCAGTCAGGACTCCCCTGGTTACACTGACAGATGTTTGGTGGCCCAGCTGGCTGTCACTGTGCCTCTGGCTTCATGGCCAGTGTAGTTTGCTTTCCTCCTGCTGAGCTCCCTGCTGTGAAAGACCAGCTGCAGTCAGTCCTCATGCCAAAGGTCATGCAGGGCTCTGGAGGCTCCTGAGCTGGTGGCCCAGGCACAGACACAGGACATGGTGCAAGAGCAGCCCCACACAAGGGATAAAGTTCACGAGGGCAATGGCAGCACTGCCAAAGGCATTGCAGGGAAACTGCTCTCAGCAAGGCTTTGTTGAATTTCTTATTTTTGATATTTATTATTTATGATCTGGTGACCACAGAGAGCTGCCAGTCATGGCTGTCACTCATGGGTCTGGTGTTGCTGGGGACACAGCAAATGAACCCCTCTCAGGGTGAGGAGTCACCTGGATGTGTGCAGGGATGAGAACTGCAGGAATTTTTGTTAACTCTTGCTAGGCCAGGGGTGCTGAGACAGATTTGAGGCACGCCACAAGCGTGGGTGAAGTTGCATATTTCTAGTAATGAGGATAAGCTACAGTTTGAATGACGCCTCCAAAGAAGTGTGAGAGTTTTTCTGTTCTAGACAGTTTACAATGAATATCTGATGTTTTTATGGGTTTGTTTGCATTGAGAAATTCTGAGATGTGACAAGTTGTGTGTGTGTGTGTCTGTGCATCCCTTCCCTTGTGCATGTCAGGGAGAAGAGCAGGTCTGTGTGGAGGTGCTGGTTTCAATCATTTCTTGGCTCAACTTTTATTTCCAGAGTCTGAGCAGGACTTTGTGCTTCCTGCACGTTGGCTAGTAAATCCTAGTGGATTTTTGGAGTGATCTTAAACCATCAGATACTGGAAGGATTGGAGATGTGATATTTTGAATGGTTCAATTGGTGTTTTATAGAAAGTTTTCTTACATCATTGTGTAATGTATATTAGGCACTGGGTTGGGCCAAACACCAAATTGGGGGTTACAAAAGAATTTTTTCCAGCTCCAGTTCCATGGAATATTGCAGGAGGGTGTTGTTCTGTGGCACAGACAGTGAAACTGAAATCTGGCTGTGGGCATCACTCCAGGCATTTGGGTTTAGGGTTCTGAAGTTGTGTTTGTCCAGGAAACGAGGCTTCTCTGTTCCCCTTGTGGCTGGCCTTTTGGGGTTTATCTCATGTACAGCTCCTCTTCCCAAGGTGTGGGATAAACCAGGCACAATCCTGTCTGAGAATCACTGAATTGTTTGGAAAATCCCTCTGAGCCTGTGGGGTCCAACCATTCCCCAGGCACTGCCAAGGCCACCACTGACCCTGTCCCCAAATGCCACATCCACAGTGCTGTTAAATTCCTCCAGTGATGGGGACTTCTCCCTGCCCTGGGGAGCTGTGCCAGGGCTGGACAACCCTTCCCAGGAGGAATTTTCCCAGTATCCAACCTGGGCCTCCCCTGGCACAACCTGAGGCTGTTCCCTGGGAGCGATTACAGGAGTTGGGACATCACAGAGAGGCTGTTGCCACCAGAATGAGGAAGGATTGTTCACGGTTCTGAGGAAATATTAATAGGTTTTTGTTGTAATCCTCTACAACAGGTTTTCAGGCATTTTTTGTGCTTTCTGAAGGCACAGACTAGTGGGGAATACTGAGGGAGGTCTTAGTGGGAGGAAAGTTTTCATTGGGAGCAGTGAAAACTGGTGATGATCAGTGAGGGTGAAGCTGCCCTGGGGCTTGCCCTGCTTGCACTGGCTTTGCCATTCCCACTTTCCCAATCCTCCAGCCACAGCTCAGGTGTGCTCTGCCCAGTGGAACCTGGACCAGCTCCTTTTCCATGGGTGGGATCTCACTGTGCTCTCCTCCCCAGAGCGTGGCTGACTCCTCCTGGATCACAGAGCTGCTCTGGACCTTCTTCGTTCCCTTCACAGTTTATCAAGTAAGGTACTACGTCTCTCTCTTCCGTTTGGGGCAGGGTTGAGGGTGGGCAGGGCTGTGGTGTCACCATGGCAGTGAGAGCTCCCTCCCTGGGTGCCTCAGCAGGGCTGGGCTCAGCACCAATCTGGGTCTGGCCATGTCTGATGTGGAGAGGGCTCCTGGTTCCTGTTGGGGAAGGAGAGGAGTCTCAGTGTCTCTGGGTGTTTAGTTCAGGTTGCCAGGTGTATTTTTGAAGCTGGGCTGCTCAGCCCAGCAGTGCTGGCCCCCAGTGTCTCTGTCTGTCCCTATGATCCCTTGGGAATGGGGTGGTGATTCAGAGGGATGGTGCAGGGGTGGTCCAGACCCCTTCCCAGGGCCTGGGTGTGAGCCTAGGCTGGCTGAGTAGCTTTGCTGCAATGAGGGCAGTGGAAGGGACTGGGAATCAAATGTAGGGCTTGATGTATTTCAGCAAAGGAAAGCCTTTCCCTGGTTCTATCTGCCTGAATTCTGGGTGACCTGTTTTCTACTTCCATGTTAATGGCCACATATCCTCATTAAAGCCTTTCTGGGAGCTGCAGATCCCTCGTGTTACACTTGAGGGCTAAGGGAGCTCCAGTGAGCCAGTTCTGTCTTCTGCCATGTCCTGGATTTGGGTGTTGGGGTTTGGTGCTCCTGTGGGGAAAGGTGTGGAGGTGGGGATGGCATGGCTGCCCCTGGCAGGGTGTCCCCAGGGGCTGCTCCCAGCAGGGCTGGCTCCATGTGCTGTTGTCCCCACTCAGGTGGATGCCGTCTGTCCCCAGACAAGCAGATGAGCGGAGTGAGGACTTTGCGCTCCGAGTTCAGGAGGTAGGAAGGTGGTGTGGGAGAGGGATGTGTAGGACTTCTGCACTTTGGGATGGGCACAGAGGAGAGTGGGGTGCAGGGAGAGTTGCAGAGGGCATTTGAGGTGTGTTTGTGTGATGGGAGCTCTGGTACATATTTATTGCCCCTTGGAAGAACTCAGTTATTTCATGGCTTATTTGCTACCTCACATCGAGGCTTTCTGCAGTTGTCAGGGCTCTTCCCATCGAGTTCAAACCTTTCACCCCCTTTTTATAATGCCACAAATCAAACAAAGCAGTTTTTCCACCTTTCCCATATGTGCTGGGTACTTCACAGCTCCAGATATCTCATATCTCCTTGTCAGCCTGTTTTGGCAGGATGATATTGCTATTCCTGGTCCTTCTCATGAAATGAAACACTGAAATGCATCCCAGAGGCCCTGGAGAAATCAGTTCCCAGCCCTCTTGCCCTCACAGTGGCTCCACATACCCCAGACATGCTCCCCAGCGTGGAGGGGCTGCCTGGGCTGTGTGTGTTGTGTTTTTTGTGTGACTCCTCTGCGTTCCACAGCTCTTGGCCATGGAGCTGGGTGTGGTATCCACACGGATCACCGCTGCCGACAGGACCGAGCACATGAAGAGGCTGAGACACACGTCACGGCTGCCCTTTGCCCCAGGTGGGAGTCCTGGGGGGGTCCTGGCTACGGAACCTCAGCCTGGGCTCTGCTTTTGGGGGAGCCTCTGTCTACTCTCAGTGTCAGACTGCCCACTTTTAGTCCCTCACCCTGTGCCCACTGTCCTTTCTCCTGCAGCCTCGAGCCAGCGCCCGGCAGCCCGGCCCAGGGTGCCCCCCAGCCTGCCTGGGGGTGCTCCCGAGGACGTGAGGGTCGTGGCCATGGCACAGCAGGTCAAGGAGGTGCTGCCTCACGTGCCCTTGGAGGTCATCAGGACAGACCTGGGTGAGCAGGGACTGGGGTGGCAGCAGGGATGTAGAGGCACCTCCTGTGGTCTGGAGGAAGAAACCTTTTCCCCACTGCACTGGTACACACTGGCAGCCAGGATGGAGTGTCCTGATCTCTAATGGGTCGTTTTTGTTCCTGCAGTCCAAACCAATTGTGTGGACACCACCATTGCCAACTTGCTGGAGGGGAGAGTTTCTTTCTTCCCTGAGAGTAAAGAGACTGAAGACCTGCCTGCCCCGTCTACCTCCCAGGCTGCAGCTGCTTCTGGCATCCAGGGCTCTGTGGCTGCGCCTTCTTCCAAGGTACTTCAGGGTTGTGTCTCCTTGCTCTGGTGGCTCGTGTTCAGGACTAGCCAGGGCCATGGATCACCAGCCTGGCATGCCAGATCCTACCAGAGCTACCAAGCAGACCCCTGCTTCATCTGTCTCCTGATGGCTCCTGTGCTTTCTCTTCCAGCCCGCTACAAAGCAGTTTGCAAAGTCCCCCGTGGAGCGTCACCTGTCCTTGCAGGAGAGAAAACGAGCCTTGTACGACTATGCCAGGAGGTGAGAGCCCCCCACACCACCCTGTGCCAGGGCCACACAAAATCTCCCCCCGCCCAAGCCCCAGCAGCACCCGAGGTGCCCCAGGCACTGGGTTCTCCAGTGGAATGGAGCCCCCATGGGACTGGGTTTCTCTGGGGTCCCACTGACACCCTCAGTGTGGGCAGGATGTTCCTGTTTGGCACCAGGGACAGCGCCGTTAATTCTCCATGGTGTGAGGGCACAGGGAGTGAGTTTGGTCTCTGTGCAGGGTTTTCATGAGGCAAATCATGGGACAGGAGGCCAGTTCTGGTCTTGGTTTAGGAAGATAGAGAAAATTGAGGTTTGAAGGGAAGTTGAGTGTGCCTGGGCTTGTTGGGCACTGATCAGCTGGGGTGGTGCCGAGGGAACCGTCCTGTTGGGAAACCTGGCTGGGTTCTGCTGGGACACGGGGACTCCTGTGGGTGGTCCTGGGAGACCGTGAGCTGCTATGGGCAGCCCTGGCTTGGTCCGTGCTCCATTGTTTTTGTTCCCAGCTGGGACTTTACCTCCCCCATGGCCCTTCCAGAGCAGCTCCTGCTGCCTTCACCCATTTCCCTGGGCTCCAGGCCAGTTTGGAATGAAACGGGTCTGACCAGAGCCAGCGTGCAGCCAGGGAGTGCCCGGCCCCGGGGTGCTGCAGTGTCCCCGGGTCCCGGTCCCTCGGGGCTGCTTCCTGGCCAGACGGGCGATCCCCGGGTGGGTTTGCGGGAGGCCCCTCAGGTGGTGCCAGCGGTGTCTGAGGGCGCTCTCTCCCGCAGGCGGTTCGCTGAGAAGCACGGCGCGGCAAGGGCCGGCGGCAGCCCCTGACCGGGCCGGGCCGGGCCGGCGGCAGCCCCTGACCGGAGCCCCTGACCGGGCCGGGCCCGGCCGTTGGCACCGGGAGCGCGCGGGCCCCGCGCGGGCGGGACGGGCGGGGCGGGGGCGCCCCCTGGCGGCGGAAATAAACGGCGGCAGCGTCCGGCGCGGCTCGGGCTGTGCGGGCACCGGGGCGAGGGGGCGGGGCCAGCGGGGGGGGCGGGGCCGGGCCGGCTCCGTGCGGGTCTGCACGCGCCGCAGCCGACGCCTGCTCGCGCGCCGCACGTAGGCGCCGCTTAAAGAGGCAACGCGGCGGGGCCGCCGCCCCCGCGGCCGGGCGAGCTGCGGCTCGCGGGCCCAAGCGGGCGGAGCCAGCGCCCCTTTAAGAGACCGGTGCCGGTGGTTTTATTTACATGGGGGCTCGCGGGCGTCACGTGACTGTCAGCGGCGGGGGCTGCGCGCGGAGCACCCGCGGGGCCATGGCGGGAGCCGGCGACGACGGTCCGAGGGGAACCGGGGCACCGGGGCGGGATCGGGGCAATGGGGGACCCGGGCGGGCCGGGGAACCGGGGGCTTCGGGGCACCGAGGGGTTTGGGAGAATGGGAGACCCGGGCGGGATGGGGCACCGCGGGGTTCGGGACAGTGGGGAGCCCGCGGCTCAAGGGGCTGACGTGCACACATGGGGTGACCGGGAGTCCCGGGTGGCTGAGGTGCGCTGTGGATGGGGAGCGGGTCAGTGGGGAGCCCAGGCGGGGTTTCTGGGGGACTGATGTGCGCCGGGGGCCAGGGATTGTGGGGATCCTGGGCAGGCTGGTGGGCACCGGGGGTTGGGTCAGTGGGGGCATCAGGGGGCTGATGAGCACCGCGGGGGCAGAGGCAGCTGCGGGTTCCAGGAGAGGAGCCCCGGGGTGCACAGGACATCCCGCGTCGGGGACTGCACTTGGTGCCCCTGCGGTCTGCAGGCAGGGGTGCGGGGTGTGCCGGCAGGGGCTCCGGGATGGGATGGGGTGCAGGGGTGGGCCCAGGACAGCGCAGGGGCTGACAATCCCCCCAGGCTCCTGGGTGGAGCTGCGGTGTGGCCCAGGCTGCCCCGAGCCCGAGCTGGCGCCTTCTCCATTCTCCTGCCACGCCGACGTGGAGCGGATGCTGCTGGAGGCCCAGCTGGAGACAGAGAGCAGTGACGGGTGAGTCCTGAGGGGGAGCCAGGCTCCAGAGCCCTGCTGAGCCCTGGCTGGCGCTGGGAGCCACAGGCTGGGCTCAGTGACTGAGGGTTTCTGTTTGCAGGACCCTGCTCGTGCTGGGGTCCCCAGCCTGGGATGACGACGGAGCCAGCCATGGGAGTGATCAGCCAGGGGAGAGTGAAGTGCTGCCTGCCCACAGCCAGCCCCCACCAGGCTGCTCCCACCCCCGGCAGGTGAGGGAGCTGCCCCCACCACACCCTGCTGTGCCCCCAGGCCGTGCTCTGACCTGCCCTTTGTCTCTTTCCAGTGGGATGTGCCAGAGGAAGCCAAGTGGAGGCAGCGACGCCTGACAGCGTCCCTGGGCTGGGCCTGTACCCGCTGCCCTCGGTACCTGTCTCCAAAGTAAGTCCTATGTGCCTGACCAGCACGTCCTACTGACCCCCATCCTGCTGTCCCTGTGTCCCTGTTAACCATGAACTTTCCCCAGGGAATTTGCCTTTGTGTGCTCCCCGCAGCCAGTGCTGTGGAGCCTGCAGGGAGGTGCAGTGGGGAGGAAGAAGAGACTTTTCAGTTCGGAGCTGCTGCTGCTCTTCATCCCCTCGCTCCTGCTCAGCCACCTGCTGACCCTGGGGCTTGGGTGAGTGTCTGTGGCTCTCAGCATGGGGCTGGGGGAGTGTCTGGAGGGTCTCACCCTGGGATTGGGGGAGGAGGGAACACTCCTGCATTTGGGCTGCTCATCCTCGGGTGCTGTCGTGTACTGCTGCTCCCAGCAGCTACAGTGGTTTGCTGCCATCTCCCCTTGCTCCTGACTTGCTGGGGCCCAGCCCCCTGTACCAGTGCCTCACAGTCACTCTCTCCAATCCAGGATCTACATTGGGAAGCGCCTGGCAGCCTCCTCGGCCAACCCTCTGTGAGGATCTGGGCAGGCAGCAGAATGGGAATGCGGGGAGAGCCCGGCCCCAGCGCAGCCTGACCGCTCCCAGGCCCCTTGTTCGTGGCACGAGGCGCCTTCTCCCCGTGTCTCTCCCTCAGCCCTTGCCTCAGGAGCTGATCCCACTCTCCCCCATAGACCAGAACCTGCTGATGGCAGCTCCCAGCTGCAGGCAGCCCCTGCCTTCCCCAGCCCCTGGTTACAGGTCCAGGTCCCCCTGTAACAGACTGTAAATACAACTGAGCCCACCTGAATAAAGAGCCCTGTGCCAGCTCAGAGGCTGAGCAGAGAGTCCCCTCCCTGTGTCCAGCCAGCCCAGCCTGGCTTGGGAAGTGACCACTGGACTCCCTGGAGTCCCTGTGCTTTGGGGTGGTGCCAGCTGGGCGTGAGCCCCTGGGTGGGCTGTGGGCAAGCAGGGGTGGCTGCTGGGGCTCACACGGGTGCTCAGCCCCACGCAGGTGCTTGGCTGATGCATTTGCCCTTTATTAGCCGTGGCTGCAGTGCAGAGGCAGGAGCTGAGTGTGGCATGGCCAGTCAGGGCAGTGACACCTGCCAGGTGGCAGATATGGACAGGAGAGGTGGCACTACAGAGTGTGAGGCTGCCAGGGCCTGTGTGCACACCTGGCTGTCTCCTGTGTGTCCTGGTGCTTCAGGATGGGGTGGGCAGCCAAGGGATGGGAGCTGTCCCACCAGCGGGGAGCAGGAATCACATGGAAATGCCACTGGGGAAGTCTCTGGCACGCTGCCACTGGCACAGTCTGTGGGCAGCTCGTGTGGAGGGAGGGATGTCCTCATGGCTGGGAGAGGCTGCGTGTGTGGGAGCTCAGTATGGCTCCAGTGGCACAGGAAGCATCCAGGGCCAGGTGGGTCCCAGCCCCTGGGGACACCTGGAGGGTGGCAATAGCCAGAGCTGGTGGGACACGGGGTGGCAGTGCCTGGTGCACACAGAGACTCCCATGGCCATGTGGGGTGCTCTGGGTGTCAGTACTGCAGGAGGTGCTCCAGCAGGTGAGAATCAAGCAGGGCTGTGGGTTGGGCAGCTGGCTGGGCACAGGGGCACTCTGGGCAGGGGTGGCCCCTGCAGACAGTGCAGCTGCAGGTGGCATCAGGTCAGAGCTGTGACAGTCGCCTGGACTTGGGTGGCGGCAGTGGTGGTGACTTGAGGCTTCTGTTGCCATCCGCTGTCGGGGATGTGGATGCCTGTGAGCAGAGAGGGATGTGAGGGGTGGTGGGAATGGAGGCCAGGGCCAGCCAGTGCCTCCCCTCCTGTACCTTCCCTCCTGCTGCAGCATCACTCTGCTCCAGGAATGTCTCGTACACCGCGGGGTTGAACTTGCGGGGCAGCGGTGGGAGCTTGCTGGCGCTCTTCACACGGCCACCAAAGCCAGTGGGAGACAGGGATGAGCCTGTGCAGGCAGGAGAGGTGGGATGGAGGCTCAGCCAGCCTGGAGGTGCATAGGCCCCCTCGGTGTGCCATGGGCTGTGAGCCCAGCCAGAAGCAGGGAGCTGGCTCCCACCAGGAACAGCCCTTGGCACCAAGACCCAGCGGCACAAGGTCCAGGAGCAAGGGCTGCAGCCCTGCAGGGAGCGTTCAGCTGGGGATGTCCCTGTGTTCCCTCTGTGCCACCACAAGAGGGTGAGGGGACCTGTGCCGGGGGTGGTGTGGGAGGGCACAGCCCTGCTGGTGGGGCTGTAGGGACTCTCAGGAAGGTGGCCTGGCAGGTTGTACCTGCAGCACTGGGCTGAGCGTCGGCAGCAGCTCGGCTTGGCGGGGGCTGTTTCCCATCAGTGCTCAGGCTGCTCTCGCTCATGTTGCAGGAGAATCTCCACTTCTTGTCCTGGAACACAGAAGGAAGGCTCAGCACCCTGGAGGGCCGGGCTGGATGGCAGCCCCTGCAGCCCTGGGTCTCCAGCCTTGTGCCCATCCAGCTCCTGTTCCTCCCCTCCCTGCAGCAGGGGCTGCCACCAGCCCCTCAAGGGGCCCCATCTGGGCTGGGGGCTCTGGGTGCAGCAGGACACCCAGGGGAGTGTGAGCAGAGCCCCAGGGAGGCACCAGGGCTGTGCTGAGCATCACCTTGGGCTCTGGCAGCTCTGAGATGGACTGGCGTGGGTCCTGCCGCCAGGGCCCAAAGATGGAGCTGGCGCGGTTCTCCTTGCGCTCGGTCCTGTGGTCCTCGCTCTCAGAGAGGCGGGGGGCAGGCTTTGGGGTTGGGGGTGCCTCCGTGCTGTGGGGTGACTGGGACAGGTGAGGGGCAGCAGGGGAAGAAGGAGCAGGGCTATGCCATGGAGCAGCTGGAGCATCACTGGGCACACTCAGCCAGGCTCCATCTACAGCAGAGCTCAGCAGGGAAGGGTTGGGGGACTAGAGTGGATGGCTCAGGTGACAGCAGTGTCCAGGTGAGCCAGAGGTGTCTCTCCTCCATGTCCCCCATAGGGACATGGCCACCATGGTGGCCTGGCAGGATGGACCCCTGAGATGCACTTGGCATAAAGGGAAGGTGGAAGGGCCAAGGACTTGGGAGGTGAGAGAAAAGCACCTGGGCTAGAGTGAAAAAGGCTCTGCAGGGAGGGCTGAGGGCAGTGAGAGAGGATGACCAGCACTCCCCCCTGCAGCACTTGCCTGGCTCCAGTGTGGCTCAGCTGGTCCCAGTCAGGTACCCAGGCTATGGACCGGGGTCGGCCGCTCCGCCGGTCCTCAAAGAACATCTGAGACAGCCAGGAGGGGTGAGAGGGCCCCCAGCCCCCCCAGCCCATCCCTCGTGCCCTCTTGTCCTGGGGTGACTGTGATGTTAAATTGTATCCCCTCTAACCAGTCCTACTTCTGTGCCAGCGCCAGCCACCCCCAGAAGGGCTGTCCCACCTCCCAGGGCAGGCAGGGACCCTGAGGTCCCTCAGACCCAGTGCTCCTCACTCTGTTCCTGCCCCAGCTGTGGCCTCAGCCAGCTGCTCCCTGCTGTCCCACAGCTGCATTGGCTTGTCCAGTGTCACCCCCATGGTGCCAGGCAGTGCCTGTGACCCCCAGCCGTGGCTGCCCCGTGCCCAGCGCCGTGGCACTCACCATCTCACGCATCCCGTACTGACTCTCCACCTTGGCCCGCAGCTGCTCAAAGCACTGCTCCATGCGCTCGTGGAAGGGCCGCAGGTCCTCTGTCACCTTCTGCCCATGGATCCGGATTCCCTCTGCCAGCAGCGGGATCTGTGGGAGAACGGGGACTCGTGGGGCTCCCTGGGATGGGAGGGACAGCGGACACCGGGGGCAGCTGTCCCTGCCAGAGGGCTGCTGCACCTGGTACCTGCCAGGCGATCAGGTCCTTCAGCTTCTCGATGTTCCCTGCGTCCTCAGGGTGCTCCTGCATGTAGGGCTCCTGGAAAAACGCCTGCAACGACCCTTCCTCAGTCCCACACAGGCCAGGGGTGGCAGAGCGGTGCCAGGGCTAGTCCTGGGTGTGCCCAGCTGGCCCTGACACAGCCCCTGCGTGTCCTCACCTTCTCATACTTGGCAAAGCCGCCCATGACCGCGGGGTCCACGATGCCGTTGAGCAGCATGGAGAGAGGGTTGATGGGCAGGCTGGGGTCGTTCTGGTGCCGGTTGATCTCACTCATGATTTTCTCATTGGTTTTCATCATAGTCTCAATGGCGTTTTCCAGGGGGGAGATGATGATCTGTGTGCAGGAAGGGCTCGACACTTGCTGGCACAGCCCCCTGCCCCTCCTTGTTAAGGCTGGCAGGGTGGGCTCTCCCCAGCCCAGCAGGAGAGACCCCTGGGGCTGCACATCTCACCCCATGAAGCCCCTCAGACCCCTGGCACCGGGTGCCTGGGGCTGAGTGAGAGCTCATGGGGATGTGCTGGCCATGCTGGTCCCTGCTCCCAGCACAGGATCAATCCCATGGGCACAGGGAGGCTACAGGAAACCTGCCTAACCACTGGTGTCACTCTGGGGGTGCAGCTGTGCCGCAGTGGGGTGCACAGCCTGAGCACCACGGCAGACACACGTGCAGCACTCATGCAGCCATACATCCTTGTGCCCGCAGCATCCCGTGACAGCCCAGCCAGGACATCCTGTGACAGCCCAGCAGGGCACATCACATCTCCACTGCCGTGCCTCCTGAGGCTCCCTGGATGTTGGCCGAGCCCCTGCCTCTGACAGAGGAACAAAGCCCACGCATGGAGCCGTGGCAGCAGTTGCTGACACCCCTCCAGCACCTCTGCTGCTCCCCACAGGCTGTCCCTGCTGCCCACAGAGCGTGCCACAGGCAGGACACGCTCCCCATGCCCCAGCTGGAGCTCCTGGCAGGGCTGGGATCCATCAGGATCCTGGGAGGGCCCTGATGCCCCCCAGCTCCCTCCTCACCGTTTCAGTGGAGGTCACAACAAACCAGCGCAGGATGCCAGGCAGGGGATAGGCTGTCCTGAAGGTTGTCCGCTCAATCCACATGTTCTGTGGGAAGAGCAGCAGTCACTCCCCACCCTCCTCCTGTCACACTGGGTCACCCCTGGCTGCCCCATGGCATGGGGGGCTCCCACCTCCATCAGGACAGGACCATCAGGACACCACCTTCCCCATCCCAGGATCCCCTGTCTCTCCTCTGGACCCTTAGCTGACCCTGTCCCTCCCAGCTGGGGGTCCTGGCAGCTCCTCCCAGCACTCACAGCAAATTCATTGTCGGGATCATTTGGGCCCCTCTTGAAAGGCCGTGAGTAGCTGAACCGCTGGATGTGGTTGGCTTTGTAGAAGCTGTGGGGAGGGAAGGGGCAGAAATGGGACAGGACCCTCACTGTGTCCCACCCACAGGGAGCAGAGCAGGGGCTCCCTGTGCTGGACACTCACTTGGTGATCTGCTCCGGGATGCTCCGGCCCCTGAGCCGGACCTTGGCTTCCTCTGCCGGCTGCACGGTGAAGCACTGGATGTCTGTGGGAGTGAAGGAGCCACAGGCACACACCGGAGGACAGGGCTGCTGGGGAGAGGGGCTCCAGAGCCCTGAGGGGTGAACCCCAGGGCTACAGAGAGGCACATAAGGAATTCCCACATGGAGAATGATGGACAGAGACCAAGCCACCCTCCCATCCCCATCCCTGTGCGCAGAGGATACACTGCCCTGGCGAGGCGGTGATCTCCTGGCCAGGGGGAGATGTGCTCTTCAGCTTCTCAGCATTGGGGAAGGGGCTCAGCAGCTGCATCTCAAAGTCCTCACGCCGCTCGTACTCCTTGCCGCGGTAGATGAAGACCTTGTTCTGCAGGGTAGGAAGGTGACAGCTCATCCTTGTGCCACAGAGTGGGGCTGGCGAGCCCCAGAGCGCTGACCGGTGCTGAAAAGGCTGAGCCCCCTGCTGAACAGGACACACCTTCCTCTAGAAAAACAGTATTCCCCAAACCCAGGAACTAAAGGAAAAATAAAGGCACATAGAGAAACAGGATTGGTGCCAGCCGAGCAATATCACTAAGGACAAATCCTGCCTGAAAATTCAGTGGCTTCTATAAGGGTGTGGCAGCATGGGTGGATGGGGCAGTGTGTAAACCATCTGAGCTCTCTCACACATCCCTCTCCAGGCCAGACGTGGATGGGAGAGATGCTGGGTAAGGAGCAGGATGATGACACTCAGAGAGTCCTGATCCTCAGTCAGCTCCACATCCAGCTGGAGACCAGTGAGGATTTGGTTTCCTCGGGTACCGAGCTGTGGAGCTGCTCCTGGTTCTGCTTACCCGGAGGAAGGTGGGGAAGCCCTGCCCGTAGTACCCCACGGCAAAATAATCCGGGCTGGGCCGCAGCACCTTCAGAATCTTCTCATAGAACTTGGCTTCTCGTTGCTGCAGAGGAGAGGGGCAGGATGAGGACAGGATAGGGTCTGCCCATTCCCCCCTCATCCCTGCCGTGCTGCCCTGCCAGCAGCACCCCCAGCCCAGCCTGGGCACCCACCAGGATATCACTCAGCATTTCGTAGTCGAACACGTGGCTCTCGTACTGCTCTGCCAGCTCCTTGCAGATGTGGATGGCCTCCTCCCACATCTGGGGAAGGGAGGGGTCAGGCAGGGCCCCCCAGTGCAGGGTGAACTGGGGAAGGGGGCATCAGGGATTTCCTGCAGACACCACCCTGCCTGTGGGGCACCTGCACCCCTGCCCCCTGTGAGGATGGGGAGAGGGCTCTCCTGTGGGGACTGGTGGTCCAGTGGGCAGCAGAAGGACTTGGCTTCCCACCATCTCCAGCCATGGAGCCCCCCAGCCCACTCCAGCAAGCCTCTGTCCTGAGATATCCGAGCTGTCAGCCCTTGGCAGTACAAGGACTGCAATAGGATGGGATAGGGATGGGAATGGGATGGGAATGGGATGGGATAGGGATAGGGATGGGATGAAGGACAGTGGCTGTGGGGTGAACCATCCAGCCCAGGCTCACTGCAGAGCAGCTCCAGCCCTTCTGCAGCAGGGAGGAGTGAGAGGCTGTGCTGAGAATGGGGTCTGGGAGCTTGGAACAGGGGGGAGTGGTGGCAAGGGGGCCAGGCTTACCCTAAGCCAGCCCAGCTCCCTCCAGCAGGGTTTCAGAGGCAGCAGGGTCTGGAGGTGGCCACACTCACCTTGCCCTGGTCGAAGTATTCAATGATCTGGTTGTACAGAGCCTCCTTCAGCTGGCGCTGAGTGTGCAGGTGGAGGCCATGTGGGTCTGGCACTGGGGCTGCATTCAGCTCCTCTGACCACTGCACGAGGGAGCAGGGACCTGTCACACCGAGCCCACACAGGGCTGCCCACTCCTCCCAGCCCCCCGAGTGCCCACCGCGAGCAGCCGGGCGTGCAGCAGCAGCGTGTAGGCTCCCTCCGTGTAGTTCTCGTAGCTGATGTGCAGGTCCTTCAGCTTGTACAGGTACCTGGGAGTGACAGAGCCGTGTGTGGGGCACAACAGAGCAGTTTGGGCAGAGAGCAGCATCATCCTGCCCCCAGGCTACTCTGCCAACCCCATCCCGCTGGGAATGCTCAGGACCCCCCACCCCAGGTGCTGCTGGTGTTCCCAGGGCTGTGCTCACCTGATGTACATGGCCTGGCGGTCGATCTCCTTGTAGAAGTTCTGTGGAAAGGCAGACGAGGCTGTTTGAGTGGCTCTAGGGGCACATGGCACCCTCTGGGTCATGGTGCTGCCCCACACAGGGATGGGGTTGGCCACAGCTCTAGCACCATGTGCAGCCCTCTCTGCTGTGCCAGGGACACCGTGGGGACTTGGGGAGCAAGGGAACAAACCCTGGTCACCCCAGGGAGCTGGGGACATGGGGATGAGCGCTGCCAGCCTCAGGGAGCTGGAGCAGGGCACAAGTGCTCACCAGGAGGTTGACGGTGCAGCTCATGCTGTAGGTCTTGTTCTCGTCATTCATGACAGCCCGGTAGTCCAGGAGCCGCTCCAGGAGTTCACTCACCAGCCTCACAAAGTCCTCTCCAGGTTTGGCCAGCTCGGGGTGGCTCTGGCAGCAGCTCAGCAGGCTGGGGAAGAGAGGGAGCCACAGGTCCCACTGCACAGCCAGCTCTGCAGTGCTCCCACCACTGGCCCTGCTCAGCACCAAAGAGCAGGGACAAAGCCTGGGCAGAGCAGGGGCATCACCCAGGGCAGAAGTGATTCCTGGGGCAGAGATAACACCAGGGACGGTGGCATCACCCAGG
>NC_031771.1:66868027-66894285 GCF_001522545.3 Parus major
GGGCATCACCAGGGACAGAAGCATCTCCTGGGGCAGAGGAAACAGCTGGGGCAGGCTGGCTGGGGCAGCAGAGCCATGCAGAGGGCACACGATGGTGCTCAGGCACCAGCCTTCCTCCTCACTGGTCCCTTTCCCCCCGTGGCACCTTCTGGGCCAGGGCACAGCATGAGGAGGAGTGGGATGGCAGGGAATGGTGACAGCAAAGGGCTGTGCCCTGGGGAGAAGGGACAGGGATGTCACTGCACACTCACATGCTCTTGAAAAGCTGCATGTACTGCTCGTCCCCACGGCCGCCCTCCACCTCACTGTCCAGCCTGCGCAGGATCTCATCCTCAAACTGCAGAGCGGGGATGAAGATGGGCTGAGCTTGGAGCAGCCCCTCCCCATCCTAAAGAGACGGTGCCCGTCCCCACTCCCAGGCCGTGCCACTCCCGTGGTGTGGGTGGTTCCCACCCCATCCTGCTCCCCCAGGAGCAGCCTTGGCTCTCACCCGGCTGAAGCTCCCGGTGAGCCGGTGCTCGCAGAGCATCATGTCGAAGAAGATGGGGATGGTGGACTTGCGCAGCTCCAGCTCCGGCACCAGCGTCATCTCCAGGATGGGACCCACCATGCCCGGGATAAACTCGATCTTGCGCTGGCCTGGGAGGACAGGGAGGGATGGGGGGCGGATCAACACCCGTGCAGGTTGCCATGCCCAAACCAGCAAAACCCTGCTCCCCACACCCACCCTGGGCACGGTGCTGATGGACATCAGCCCGCAGAGACCCAAAAATCCCCCATCGCTGCCCAGCGTGGCTCACCGAGGCTGTACCACATGTCCCGGATGGATGCTCCGATCGTGGCTCTCATGTCCCCGTACCTGCCGGGACAGAGGCCAGTCAGCACCGCTCTGCAGCCCCGCCTGCACACAGCCCGGCTGGCTCATCCCAAAACCCCTGACCTCGTGGCGAGGTGGCAGCCCGGGGCAGGGCGGGTGGGGACTCACTTGGCCAGAATACTGTTTCTTTTAGCTGGGGAGAAGTTCTCCAGCTGCAGAGAGTCCTGGGTGAGGAAAGCCACGGCCAGGTGGAAATAGTTGTTCCAAAGCTGCAGTGGAAGCACAGGGATGAGTGCCGGGCTGGGTGGGCACGGTGACCTGGGTCCTCTCCTGACCCACCTGGCCCAAAGCAGGACTGAGGCAGCTCGCACCCACCTGCAGCTCGAAGTTGCTGTTGCTCAGGAACATCTCGGTTAAGGTCGTGGCAAACTGGTTGATGGCACGCAGGAATTCCCTGGGGCGAGTGAGCACAGGCACTGAGTGAGGGCAGCATGGGTGTGCCCACTGCCCATCCCGGTGTGCCCACCATCATCACAAAGAGGTGGGCAGCTCCTTTGTGCCCACCTCAGAGCAGATAAACCCTGTCCATCACACCAGTCCTGCATGTCCGGAGCCGTGCTCCAGTGCCCGCCTGCCCTGAGGCATCCCGGGCGCTCACACCCTCCCCAGCAACCCCCTGCGGGTCCCTCCGCAGCCCCTCACCGGTTCTGCACCATGTTCATCACCACCCAGTCACCGGGATACACCGTCTTCCCAATCAGGTCCTTGAAAAGGATAAAAGTCTCCATGAGGAAGTCCTGCAAGGGAGGGAGAGATGTCAGGAGCTGTGCTGGACTGCAGTGCCCTCCGGGGATGCTGTGAGGGAGGTGCTGGTGTTGCCGTGGGGCAGCACTCACCATCAGCTCCGGCCGGGAAGGGAACGCCTGGATGTAGGTGCTGTAGTGATCCTTGTCCATCTGGCTCAGGATGGCAGCCATGCAGGCCACGTAGTGACTCTGGGGAGAGGAGCTGGTCAGGCCCTGGCACCATGGAACAGGACACTGTCCTTGCTCCTCCAGCCAGTTTGTGACCCAGAGCCCCAGCTGGACCTTCCCTGATCCCTTCTTCCCCAGCTCCCCAGACCTCCTGGCCCCTTCATGTCCAGTTCCCAGACTGTGTATCCCACTCCAGGGACAGGATGGCTCCTGCACCCACCATGATGCCAGGGGGATTCAGGTGTAGTTACAGAGCTGTGCTGAAGCAACTCTGTCATTTTTGAGATAATTTAAGGCCTTCTCTGGATGAAAAGGCATTTTGAAAATGGCAAGCAGGTTCCTTCTGGAGTGCCTCCAGTGAAGGGTCCCAAACAGAGCCCTTAGCTCCACTCCAGGAGGCTCCCGGCTTTGTAGCAAGACAAGTGGAGCGTGCACGAGCGGGATGCTGCCTGGAAAGCTGTCCCAGAGATACATCCGAGGCTGGAAACGGTGGGAAAGGGCAGCTGTTTCTGGGATAATGCATGCTCAGGAGGCGTGATGGCCCTGCCGTGTCCCAGTGTCACTGACGGAGCTCTGTGGGTGGCTTCAGGTGCCAGCCCATCCCCAGAGACTGCCGTGCCGTGAGCCCTGTGAGGGCGGCACCGGGCGCTGGCCACCGCTGCCCATCCCGGGTACCGCAGGCACCTTCTGGCACTGCCGGAGCTTCCTCCTGGATTCCGGCGGAGACGGAGCCCCGTTGCAGCCCCAGGCCGGACCTTGCCAGCGACGTGCACACCAAAGCGGACTGTTCGGGGAGGGATGTGGCTGCTGCCGGTGACCGAGGGCTCCGGGAGCCCCTCGGGATGGGGAGCAGCCCACCGAGAGCTGCCGCGGGGAAGCAACGCGCTCCCTCGGCCAGCCCTGACTACGAGGGGTTTGCAGGGAATTCTCTTGTGCGAAGCAAACAGATCAAACCCCGACAGCTCGCGGTCTTTTGGGAATCCATGCGGTGTCACAGCCCCGCGGCCACCCCGCCGAGCGCTGCCCCGCGCAGCAGCACCGGCACGCCGGGGGCCCGCGGGACCGGGGCTCGCAGCCACCGCAGCGCCCGAGCAGCGCTCTCCCGGTGCCGGGACCTCCGGGGCTCGGCTCCCGGGCGCCCTCCTCCATCGCGGGGCTCCGCCCCCCGCCCCGCTCCGCCCCCGCCGGCTCCGCCTCGGTACCGGAGAGCGCGCGCCGCCCCGCCCCGCCGAGCCCCGCCCCCGCCGCTGCCGGACCCGCGCCGCCGCCGCCGCCGCCGCCGAGCGCCAGGTACCGGGCGGGATGGGGAGGAGGCTCGGCCGGGGAGAGGGGCGGCGGCCGGACCGGCTGCTGCGAGCATCGGCCCTGCGATGCCGGCCGGTACCGGGACCCCGGGCGGCCCCGCAGCCGGGGCGTGGGAACCCCGGTGCCGGGAGAGGCGACACGGTGCGGGGAGCCCCGAAACCGGGACTGCGCGGCGGTGCGGGAACCTCGGGGGCTCGGGAGCTGCGCGGGTACCCTCGGCCCGCGGGATGCGCGGGGGCCGGCGGGGCCGGGGCGACGAACCGAGCTGGGCTGGCGAGGGGGATCCTCGGTGTCCCCGGGTCCCTGGGGGTCGCGGCACCTCCCTGTCCTACTCTCCTTTGCTGCCCGCGAGCAGGAGCTGCCCGGGAACAGCTGGAGGCACGGGGACCGTGGCACCGCGCACCGAGCATCCTACGGCAGGCACCGTGCGCCGAGCACCCCGCACCGAGCCCCCTGCGCTGGGCACCCCGCACCGAGGTGGCCGCCGGTTGCCGTGGCGGGGGTCTCTGGGGGACACAGCCGTGCTGGAATGGTGGCACGGTGTGTAGTCTATGGAGGTGCATCTGCGGTGGGAGCCGCTGTGTTAGAGGGGCCGAGGACCCCCACGTCTTCCAGCGCTGCCGCAGCCTCGCCCTGTCCGCCCCTGCCCGTGGCCCCGCCGCTCTCCGGGGTCGCTGCGTGCTGGAGCCGCTCTGGGGAGCGGCCAGGCGGGCTCATCTCCGCTCCCCCTCGTTAGGAACGCGTCCGTCAGCCGGGGCTGTGCCGGGTGACACACGCACACGCAGATCCAGGGATGTCACTTTCGGTACCGCGCGCCGCGGTGACGCCGGCCGGGGCTGGAGGGATTCAGCCCACGTTGCTCCCGGCAGCTCCCGGCGCCGCGCTCCGAGCCCGAGGCCTTGCGTCCGCCGCCGGGGCTCTGGGATGCGGGAGCGAGCTCCAGGCGGTCCCGCGAAATGGGGATGCGCCGGTCCCTCCCGGGGTGTTCCGGTCCCTCCCGGGGTGCTCCGATCTCGGTCCTCCCCGCGGGAACGCACACAAACCCCGCTGGAGCTGCGGCTGCCGGCAGCGGTGCGGGAGAGGGGCCGAGGTCTCCGCGGAGCCGCTTTCGTGTTTGGGAGCACGAGGTGGACACGTATGAGTAACCACCGGCCCCGCTGTGCCAGCACGGGGACATACGGGGACATCGGTGTCAGCTGCTCGCTCTGAGGGGCACGGCGGGCTCAGTGCCAGCTCACGGGGATCTCCACACTCGGCCCCTCCCGGGGGTACGGGAACGAGCCCCTCGGGGACGCGGGGACCGCCGGCTGCGCTCCCTCCCGGCGCTGCTGCCCGAGGAGCGGGGCCGGGAGCAGCGGGGGGGACCCTCGGGCACAGCCGGGCTGAGGATGGCACCTCCGGCCCTTCCCTGTGTCCCCTCTCCGCGGGGAGCGTTCGTCCTTCCGGCGCGCTCGGAGGAACGGGGTGGATTTCGTCGCAGAAGCTCCTTTGGTCTGAGGTTGTCTTCTTTACAAATGATAATTATTGTAATTATTTAATAGCATGGTGGCATCCAGAGGCCACAGATAATTAGTGTGTCTATTCCTGTCCCTGCTAACAACACTACTCCAGTCCTAACCGGTGCCGTGGGCAGAGCCTGCCTCGCGTGTTTGTGGAGATGCTCCGTAAGGTCTGGACTCTTTGGTGGTGGGGAAACTGAGGCACGAGGCGAAGGAATTTGCCAATTCCCAAATTCCCCTGGTAGCCAGCGTTGTCTAAAGCGCATGGAGATAAAGAGGGGCAGGCTGCTCGATGGCGTTGGGAGTGCACTTAAAGGCAGGAATTTGTATTCTGGAAGGACGTTCTCAGTGCTGGGAGCTGCAGCTGCAGAGGCTGTGCCGCTGGCTGCCGGCACCGTGGCCAGTGGGTGCAGGGCTGCCCCAGGGGGTCCCTGCTGCACCCCAGACCGAGCCCCCCGAGCCCGAACCGCTGTGTGCAGGGGCGGCTGGGGCATTGCAGGAACTGCTGGGCGGTGAAGCCTTTCCAGCTTTTTCCAGACGTGTGCTCTGGGGACAGTTGGTGGCTTTCTGATGCCATTTCTGGCCTGTGAGGGAGCCCACAGAGAGCCCTTGTCGCTCAGGGTCCCCTGGCCCAGGCAGCTGCTCTGCAAGGTGGGGAGGTGGGCTCCAGATGGGTGCCCAATCCCTTCTCCAGAGCTGAGACATCCTCCCTGGAGAGCGCAGGGCTGCAGATGAGCTGGGTCTCCTGTGGCCAAAAGTCGCTGTGCCATGTCCCACTTCCCTTGTCCTGTCACTGCTGCAGGATCAGCCCGTGCTGGAGATGCCAGCAGAGCCCTGGGTTTTGGTGCTGGGCACCAGCCGAGCTCTCTGGGCTGGATCTCCATCACAAGCATCTTCCCAGGTCCGTGTAGCCACACAGGGCATCTCCAGGGCTCAGAGGAGGATGGTATTTCTTCCCATGTCCCATTCACTGAGAAGGAAGCAGCAGAGCAGGGTGTTCTTCCTCCCAGGATGATCTCTCCTGCAGCCCCAAGGGTGGCACTGAACCACAGCTCCAGGGATGCTCACCTGCTCCTGCAGGATGCGGCTGAGGGAAGCCTTGGGACACAGAACAAACTCCTCCTGAGCTGGTCCCGCTCTGCCCGTGCTCCCCCAGGCAGGTCACTCCACCTCTTCATGTCTCATTAAAGCAGTGATTCCAATGCTCCTCTGCCTGGCAGAGAGGTGGGAACGCCAGCAGGTAGCACAGGAAACAGAGACACCACTGCCATGACAGCCGTATTAGCATCCACGGGAGACAGAGGAATAATTTGGCTTCTGCAGCTTCTGAAGGCTCGTGCAGAGGCTTTGTACTCCCGTCTCCCTGACCGTGTGCAGCCCTCATCTGCAGCTCCAGCACATCCGCAGTCGGAGGGGAGCGATGGGAGCGGAGTTGGTGACCTCCATGTGCCGGGAGGATGTGACTGCTCCTTCCCCGGCCGACGGGATCCCTTCTGTGGGCACGAGCCATGGCGCGTGCGGCCAGGCCAGCCGGGAGCCTCGGTGGCCCCAGAGAGGAGCCCGTGGGGTGGCCGTGGGTGCTGGCACCGTGGGGAGGTGGGTGGTGGGGGCTCCCTGCCTCGGCCGGGTGGCAGAGCCTTCTCCTGGGCCCCGTGGCTGGAGAGTGACTAATGTTCCCGCAGAGCACTTCAGCCAGTGACCTACATAGGGATGAGCGCGGATCCCTCTGCTCCTGCTGCTCGCACTGGGACCCGTGTGCCGGTGCCACTCCCAGAACCCCCGGGCGAGGCTCGATGCGAGGCTGGGGGCACTTTGGGGCACCCCAGGTGTGGCTCTGGTGGCAGGGACAGCACCTGTGTCCTCGGCCAGGCCAACCCAGGGATCCAGGGGGGCTGCAGTGGTGTTTGAGCAGAGCCTTGAGCGATGCCCAGAGGAAGGGGATCAGGTACTGCGAGGTCCATCAGGGACATGGGGAGCTGGCCTTGGGGACAGCAGCCAAGCTGGACTCGGGGAGCGCTGGGAATGTGGCTGGAGAAGGGACATCTCCTTGCTGGGGATTGTGAAAGCTGAGCACCGAGGAGGGAGAAGAGCTGCTTGAGCGGAAGCTCTCCATTGGCACGAGTACAGTCGGATATAAACGGGCCGTGATTAAGTGCCTGCAGGAAATGAGAAGGTCTGTGAGGCTCCCAGCAGCCGGCTTCTGGAAGAGCCTCCAAGAGAAGCATGAGGGCAGGGCATGAGCTGGCTTCGTGGTGGAGCTTCCTCAGCGAGGAACCAGATTTCGGGTGTGCAAGCTGCCCGAGGAGCTGCTCCAAGTCCTCCATCCTCGAGTCCCACACATGCTCTGATCCGAGAACAAACGCCTCGAGTCCTCCCAGAGCCAAGGCGGGATTATGCTCTGCTGTGATGTGTCACGAGCCTGGTTCCTGCCCCTCCAGCGCCTCATCCTCCAGTGCTGCCCCGCTCCACTGCCAGCAGCTCCTCTCTCGCCTCTGGAGATCAGGAAAATCAGACGTGCTGCCCCACAGGGGCACTACCTCACGAGCAGAGCCAGGTCATTCACTTCTCTCCTCTGCAGTTCCAGGAGAACCTGACTTCCTCTCTCATAAATCTCATCTCCTGGCTTTCTTTGTCCTGAGAAGAAGATTTATGTGTCTGCTTCGTTTTTCCCTCTTCCATGGCATTACCGGCAAGGGTGAGGGAGAGGATAGGTGGAGAAAGGGCAGAAGCTGGCAGGTAACTTTCCAGACAGGGTGGTGTGAAGCAAGGCTCTGACCTCTGAGGTCAGCCCTGCACCACCAGAGATGTGTCCCATGATTCAAACCCGGCAGGTTTAGTGCCTCTTACTCACAAAATTCACCACCCATCAGCGCTGGCAAAGAAACCCAGTGCTGGGGCTCCCTAAGGGGTGTCCATGAGAAGAGATTCCTGATGTTTCCTCAGCTCCTGGGATCACTCAGAGGAGGAGAGATCATTCCCAGCTGTGTGAGCATCCAGCAGAACCCACTGCTGCAGAACTCATCCACTGTGTCACTGTGGCATCACCTGTTTTCACCTGTACATCACCGATGTGACCTGCTGTCTTATCCATGTGCCTGGAATTCCTGTAGGAACCAGAGGAGAAAAACTCTCAGACCTCAAAAAATTGCTGAGATGGAGGGTCCAGCACTGTGCAAAACCTTTCCAAGCTGTTCCTATGCCAGCTGGCCTCGCTTTTTAAGGAAGTTGCTTCTCCGACCTGCCAACACGCATTTCCAGCTGCTGGGAGTGGAGCTTGGAGCTGCCACCCAGAGCCCCATCCTGCACAGCTTCTGCTCCATTCCCTCTGGCCTTTATTCTTCCTTGCTTTTCATTTTCTCCCCTTTCCTCAGTTTCTCTCTGTGGTCAGGTGATGGTTACGAGCAGAGATGTGCTGGTTAGCTGGTTTTAATCCACTTAATGTGTGCCACTTTGCTTTTGGGATCCTGCTGCTTTCTTCGCTGAAATGTCAAATGCCTCACAGAAACCCGAGTCTGCTTCGCCGAGGCTTTTACCTCCACTGACCAAACTTGGAACCTCGTCAAGCCCGGCAGCAAATGGGTTTGATGAGCAGTGTTCTCCGCAGCCCCGCGCTGACTGGCGTGGCTGGTTCATGCTGCCGTCCTTCAGAGGGGATTACTCAGGCACCAAACCCATTCCCTGGACAGTTCCAGCCCACCTGCATCCCCCAGGTCACCATGCCAGGGCTCTGTGGCTCCCTGTCCACCAGTGACCACCCCAAGGAGGACCCCAATGTCCTGCAGGGCACATCAGAGTGGAGCATCAGGGCTCCTGCTTCGGCCTTGGGAGGTTGTGCAGGTCTCTTCTGGAGGGAGGAGTGACCACCCGGGGTCCTCTTGGAGTAGACCCTGGGAGGGGCTGTGGTGGGCTCAGGACCTTGGAGGGTCTCCAGCAGCGGCAGGATTGAGGCGCTGAGCCCAGGTGTGGCTGGGTGCCAGGTGCATCTGAGATGTCCTTTGGAGCCATCAGCAGAGCTGGTTCCTCACATTCAGGGACAGTCCAGGAGAGTCCATCAGACAGGGCAGCACCATCCTGATCCCATCCCACACCAGGACTCATTATCCATGCTTGGAGATGTCGGTGCGCTGCAAACAGCGCCCGAGCGCGGCACTAAATCCAACCCCAGCACAAAGAGAACGCAGGGATGCGTGGGAGGGTCCTGGCGTGGGTGTTTGACATCCTCAGAACTGTTCCCAAACGGAGTTGCTCCATGTATAATTTATAGGCTTCCCTTTGTCCTTGTGGCTCGTCTCTGATCTCCCGGCTGTTCGGGAAGGCCGAGGGTGCTCCGGCGAGGCCTCGCTGAGCGACAGCGCCGCGTTTGCTGCGTCGGCAGGGGAATGGCCTTGTCCCACGCTGCGTCAGCCACGGCTTGGCGAGGGCCCCGTGGCAACATCACAGGGCTGGTCCTGCTCTTGGACCGTGCCAGCGGCGCTCCTGCCCCGTGTCCAGCCCCTGGAGCCGTTCCCAGCTCCCTTTGCCCCACGCCCCCATTAAGGAGCCCTCCAGAGCGGGCTGGCCACACGCAGGCTCCTCTGAAATGCTCGGCTCCAGCACGGAGATGTGGCCAGCGGGTCCCCCTGCCCTCAGAGTGTTGCCCTCCCTGGCATGCCCACAGCCGAGGATGCTGCCGGGGGCCGGGGGCACCAAGCTCTGGGCACCGGACAGAGGTGACACTGTGGCACAAGGACAGAGGTGACCCCACGTCAGGCGTGGCTCATCCCACGGCCGTGGATATCCTGGCAGGCTCTGCCCAGGCCAGCGTGGGTGCCCGTGGCCCGGCTCAGGAGGGATGTGGTGATGCAGGAAGCGAGGACGGGCTCCTCTGGCTCCAGCCCCAGCCAGCTCGCTCCTCCGCCTGTTGCTGTCCATACTAACGAGGAGCCCCATCCCATCGCTCGTCTCGTCCTGCCTCGCAGACATCTCCGGGTGTCTGGGCACGGCTCCAAGCTCGGGAAAGGAAAAGCGCCGGGCGGCTGGGCGGCGCGTGGAGCAGCATCCCGACGAACACGGAGCAGGGTGCGCGGAGGCGCCGGGGCGTGCGGGGCCGGGGTGGGCGCAGGGAGAGCTGTAAGAGCCCCCTGCTCACGCTGGGTCAGCGCTCACTGCCGGCCTGGGCGGGCACGGGGCACCGGCAGGCAGCGCTTGGAAGTTTGGCTGTGCCGGCACTGGGGACTCCGGGCTGCTGTGCTGAGTCAGCGCTTCGTGCCAGCAGGAGCAAGGCAAGGCAGGGAGGGGGCCGGGGGTGCTGAGCCGTGTGTCCGTCCGCAGTGAGGGCAGGGGGGCCGCAGAGCCAGCGGGGCTCCTGCCTCGGCGTGCGGAGAGAGTGCGGGGACAGTGCGGGAGCACCGGGCTGTGGTCTGGGGCGGGGACCACGGGGATGTGGGACACGGGACACGGCGTGGTGCGGCAAAGCTGAACCACTGCTCGCTGCGGCTGGAATCTCTGTCTTTGGCTGTGTCCCAAAACGAGCCGACGGCTTTCCCTGCGACCCGGGACATCCCAGCAGGGCTCCCGGTGTGCCCCGTGCTGCCGGTGCCCGGGCAGTGTGATGGGACGGGGCAGCCGCCGGCGGCCCAGTGGGCAAAGGCAGAGCCAGGTGGGCACGGGGGTGGGTGCTGGGGGTACGCCAGAGCTGCGGAGTGGTTCTTGCAAATGTGGGGAGGAGGAGCCCTGCAGAGCCCTGCGGGAGCGATGGCAGGGACGGGGACAATGGCAGGGACCAGGATGGGGATATAGCTGGGTGCAATCACCGCTGTGACCCCGGGTCGGACCGCCTGTGCCGACTGTGAAGTGCTGCTGGTGTCAGTGACATCCCCCGGCCTTACAGAAGGTTCTCCCTCCTGCTGGTTCTCATGTGTCTGAAGCCACTCCGTGTCCCCAAGCCACTGTCTCGCCGCTGCTCACAGAGCTGATCCCCCATGCCTGCAGCCCAAACAGCACCTCTGGTGCCCAGTCCGGCCACAACCACACATGACACGTCCCCTGTGCCTATCTGGCCATGCCTCACTCGTCATGGGTCCCCTGTGTCACTGTGGCCATGCCCCAGGCGGGATGGATCCCATGTCCCGTGCGGGATGGGTGCTCCGCGCCTTGTCCATCCCCAGCAGAGCTGGTACCCGTGTGCCCCGTGTCCATCCGTCCGTCCCTCCCGGGAGCCCCTTGGCCCGGCCCCTGCCCTGCCCTCCCGCTGCCCGCGCCCCGCACACGAGGCACCAGCCCCGGCGAGGCAGAGCTATTTTTAACAGCCGCTTCTGCTTGATTTGAGCTGTGAACTCGGAACGTGTTTATGCTAAAGGGCTTTCTTTTCCCTTCTCCCTTTGTGCTGAGGAGGCAGCGCCGCAGATCAAAGCCTGTCTCTTCGCGTTTGGTGATGGTGGGCTGGGAGGGAGCCGAGGCGGGAGAGGCCGGCAGTTCCACGGGGACACTCGTGTCCTCGGGGGCCGCGGTAGCTCTGACGCACCTCTCTTTGTCCCCGCAGGTCCGGGAGCCATGGGCGGGCACGGCCGGCACCGGGCGGTCCTCAACGGGCTGCCCTGAGCCCGGGCGGCCGCGGCGGGACGATGGGCTGCGGGCGCCGGCGGGGAGCCGCGGTGCCGGCCAGGGCTGTCGGGGCGGCGAGCCGGGGGCTGTAGGGCCGGGCAGCGGGCAGCAATGCCCGGCGGCCCCTCGCCCACCTCCCGCCCAGCATCCCCTGTCCGTGGCGGCGCGGGATGAGGCTGCCCGCCGCCCCAGCAGCTCCGGGGACGGCTGCAGCCCAGGGCTCCGGCCGCCGGCGCTCGGCCCCCCGCGCCCCGCCGCAGCACCCCGGCCCCGCGGCCCTGAGCCATGGTCAGCCGTGAGCCCGTGCCCGGCCCGGCCCCCGCCGGCGAGGGCAGCCAGGAGAAAGCCATGACGGTGCGCTCGGTGCTGCTCAACCGCGACTCGCCCGACATCGAGAGCCGCCTCAAGCGCCGGCGCAACCGCACGCAGCAGGTCCGCTTCAAGGACCTGGTGGAGGCCGGCGTGGGGCGGGCGGACAGCCCCCCGCCCGGGCCCGCTGCCGACCCCGGCCACAACACCCCACGTGCCTCGCCGCCCCCCAGGGACCCCCCTGAGCCGGCGGCTCTCCGTGCCTCGCGGCGCAGCTGGCCCCAGGCGCAGCCGGGCTCGCTGACGCTGCCCATGCCCAGGAAGGCGTGCATGAGCACCGCCATCCAGACCTCCCCCAGCCTCCAGAAGCCCTTCCCGGCCCCCCAGCCCCGCAGCAAGAGCGTCTGCGATGTGGCGGGGGATGCGGTACCTCCCGCCGTGGCGAGCGCCCGGTGTCCGGGAGCGGCCGTGCCCACCGTGGCCAGCTGGGCCGTGCCCCCGCGGGCCCCCGGCAGCCTCCCCGCCCATGACCGCACCGCTGCCGTCGCCCAGCACGCCAAGGTGCGCCGCACGCCCCCACCGCCACCACCCAGGGACCCCCCTCCCCCTTACCAGGGCACTGCCGGGTGCCCCGCCGCTCGCTGCGCCCCTCCGGTGCAAAGCTGCACCTCCGAGCCCTGTCCGCCATCCCCAGCCTGTGCCCAGCTCCGCGGGAGCCCCCGGGGCAGCCACGGAATCACTCCACGGCCGGCCTCCGTGCCCTGCGGCCAGCCCCGGCCGCCCGCCGAGCAGCGGGGGCTCGGCCGGAGCGACTCGGAGCGGACCCTGCCCTGCGGCCGCCCAGCAGCTCCGTGCCAGCCCTCGCCGCACCGCCGGCAGCCCGTCCCCTCCACGGACACCCAGAGCCTCCGCCAGCCACCTCAGGGCAACCCCCCGCGGGACCCCCCGCCACCCCAGCACCAGCTCTGCGCCGCGATCTGGGGGGGACCCTGCTGCGCCTCGCCAGCCCCCATGCCACCAGCGCCGGGCTGGCACGGCTCGGCCGCCGCCACGCCGGACAAGACACCAGCTGCCCTCGGTACCTGCAGCCGGCTCCGCGCCGCCGAACCCGGGCGTGGCTGGGCAGGGCCCGAGGGGCCCAGGGAGCCGCTGTCCGCAGCCCCGCAGGGCCCCGGCGTGGGGACACAAGCGGCCGGGTGGGCAGCGGAGGCCCCCCGGCACGGACAGCCCTGCCTCGCCGCGGAGCAGCCGGACACGCTACACCACGTCCAGGACCTTCTGCAGCTGGTGGTGGTGGCCAAGGGGCCGGTGGGACCACCAGCGAGGGCCGAGGATGCCCGGACATCTCAGGGAGAGGGCCCAGGTGGGCCCGGGGAGCAGGGGGACCTGCATTCCCAGCTGCAGTCCCTGGAAGGGGTGCTGGAGACCAGCCAACAAACCATCCGGGTGCTGCTGGACGTCATCCAGGACCTGGAGAAGAAGGAGGCACAGCGGGATGGGTGAGTAGGAGGGGACAGAGTGGGGGGCTGTGGGGACAATGTCCCCAGGGGCTGGGGATGTAGGATGGGGGACCCTGACAGAGATTTGGATGCTGCTGCCTCCTGAAGGTGTTTCTGAGAAACTCAGAGCTGCTGTCCATGCGCACGTGGCTCCATGTCCTGGTTCGAGGTTTCACAGGCCCACAGTGCCTTCCCCGTGCCCAGGGATGGGTGCAGGGGTGCAGGTCTGGGGGATGAGGGGGTGCTGGGCCCCTGCCTGACTCTGGTACAGTTGATTTGTCCATTGGCCACTGGGAGCAGGGATCTGGAATGTCACATCCCAACGGCAGGTTTAGCCAGGCACCACATCCCTGGAAGGACCTGTGGCACAAATCCAGTGGCTGGTGCCACCACGATGGGTGTGGCTGCATCCCGGGGAGGTGCCCAGCACCTCCATCCTGCCCTGCCCAGGACCTGTCCCGAGGGGCAGGGCGTCTTTGGCCTCCCAGGCAGATTTGCCAAATGGTGCAAGGTGTTCTCATAAAGGCCTTAAGCTGAAACGCTCCAAACTCATCTCACACGAGGGCAACCAACAAACCCCCAAGAGGTGCCGGTCCTGGCATCCTCCTGTAAAATCTCTGTGGCTTGTTCCTGATGCCCAAGATTGCTGTGATCCATCTGTTAGATCAGATGGGTTTGGCTGTGAGTGAAGCACAGAGCTCCCTGGAGCACTGTCAGCAGGGAGGGACCCCTCGGGGGTCCAGGACACCTTAATTAAGACCTCAACTCCATTTTCCAGTCAAAGAAGCAAACGAGATGCCCAGAGATAGGAAATCCAGGGATAGGAAATGGCATAAAACATTATCCTGGTGTCCTTATGCTGCAGAACAGCACGGCCTCGTTTGCCACAAGTCAGATCCCAGGTGCCCACTGCACACCAGAGCAGGGCCACCAGCCCTGAAACATCCTGGCACCGACCCACAAACATCCCACAAAAAATTATTTATATAAAACATGAAAGACCATCCCAGGAAGAGCTCTCCCTGCAGAGGGGGGCTGTTGTACAATGCCAGAGCCGCAGGCACACACACATATACGTACCACATATATATTCATATATATATATATATATATATATAAAGGGCCTCACGATCTAATTCAGGTGCTGGCAGAATAAATCCCCATTGCAATGTGTAATTTGGTGCATTAACAGACCCAGTTTCTGAGGGCTGAGAGCAACCGTGGTCAAGGTCGAGTAACTGGAGGAAGATTTCAACGAGGAAATCTGATGTGTATGTGGGACGTGTCCTTTCAGCTGTGCCCCCAAAATCCACAGCCCTGAAGGGGCAATGGAGATATGGAGGAGTCCCAAAGGGACCAACAGCATTCACAGGGCTCCTTTTGGACAGAATGAGCAGGGACCAGCAGGGTGCAGGAGGATCCCAGTGCAGCCCTTGGGATCAGGGTGTCGCAGGGTTGGGGTCTGGCACCAGTTTAAGAGAAATGTGGGGTGAAGACCCCTTCTGTGGAGAGGAAGGAGGATGTAGCCACATGAGCTGAGCCTGGGCAGGAATCCACTTAATCCAAGTCCTGTGCACCTTCCCGGAGGAGGAGAAGGATGCTTTGGTACAAAAGCATCAAAAAGATGAATTCCGAGTCTGGCGTAGGCTGGAGATCAGTCTGGAGCATCTCCCTGTGCCCATCTGCCAGGGCTCCCTCCACGGTGTGTGGGGAGATGTGTGGTGACCTGGGGGCTGCACAGGGACCCTCGGGATGAGGATTGGGATGGGAATGGGAGGGGGGGACACACTGGGAAGGGTTTGGAGGTTCCAGCACCGGTTTGCTCCCATCAGAGAAATCTGAGAAGCCAAGAGCCACCTGGCTTGGTGTTAATTGGGATCAAATGGGAGGAAAGGGGCTGGGATCCCAGAGAGGAAAGGGGGTGGGAGCCAGGGAGGAGAGGAGATCGGTCCCAGAGAGGAAGAGGAGCTGGGATTCAGGAAAAGGGTTGAGATACAGGGAGAAGAGGGTGTGAATCCCAAGGAAAAAAGGAGCTGGGATCCAGAGAGGAGAGTCCTGGCTGCTGGGCTGGGTGCACACAAGGGACCAGGGTCAGCAGAGGACACAGACAGAGCCAGACTGAGTCTCCAAGCTCACAGCACATCTCTGTCACAGGCGACACTCGTACCGGACCGGGCAGGACATCGCCAACTGCGGGACCTGCCGGGACTGTGCCTGCATCATCTACAGGTGAGGGCCAGCCCTGGCTCCGAGCATCCCCCGGCTTCTGATTCCCTGCACTCCCACACTTCTCCACTGGCTGTGGGGCAGGAGGGGGGGTGACAATCCTGCACCTCCTGTCCCCGTGTTGGGGGCACACAGACCACTCTTGGGTGTCTGGGCTGTCACTTGGGCTGGATCTGTCCCTTCCTCCCCGCAGGGAGCGGCTCCTGCTCCCAGGATCAGCCAGGGTGATCTCCATGGAGGAGCAGCAGCTGGAAGGGGGCTGCTCTGGCACGATGGCAGAGCATTTATCTCCCGTAACAGCAATCTATCGGGGAAGCCTCGCTAGCGGCTGCTGCGTGGGCTCGCTCCAAATGCAGGCTGCATCCTGTTGTCCCTGTGCCAGCTCTGCACAGATGCTGCAGATGGGTTCCTGCCCCTCGCTATGGTTTGGGAACACAGGGCCTGGGCTCTGCTTCCCAGCATTGGCGTGGAAGCCCCTTCCTCTGCTGCGCTGTCTCCTCAGATCCCATTTGGTGTGTGGGAAAAGGCATCTCGTGCCCTCCCAGCATCATCTTTGGGGAAACTGGGAGGGTTGCAGTTTTGCTAAAGCTTTTCTGCCCTTCCTGGGTGTCCTTCTGTCCCTCTGGCTGTCCCCTCTGCAGTGCAGGTGGCTGGCCAGGCGTGTTCCCGTTTTGCTGTTAATTAAGCGGATGCTGTTAGCGCTGGGATGTGTAGGACACGGTGAGCTGGTCCCAAGCCATACTCTGGTGCCTGACCACCGTGGTGCACGTGTGGGCCACTGCCCTGCCATGCTCAGTGCACCCTCCTCAGGGCACCTCAGGCTGGGGGTGCCCGGCTGGGGCCCCCTCGTGTCCCTGTGCTCAGCGGTGCTGCTGCCCCGGCTCTCCTGCTCCCCACACACCCCTGCTGCAGCTCATGGGGGACTTCAGGCTAATTAGGCCTGACGATCCTGTCTCCACGCAGCATGGCAGTGGCACAGATGTCACATCTGGGGGAGGTGGCTCCCCGGAATGGCCATTCCCGCTGAGGACTCGCTGTGGGTTTTGTTGCCACCCATGGGGTGAGGAGAAGCTCTGGGGGGACACAGGGTGAGGGAGCACCCCCAGCACCAGAGCCCAGGGATGGCCCATGGAGGGGATCAGACCTGCCTGCCCCTGTCCCATCTCAGGGTCCCACAGCGGTGCCGACCCCTCCCCATGTCACTGCAGAGGAGTTGAGGTCCCTCCCCGCGCTGCCCCCTCCATTACGGTCTGCACCCCTCGCCCTTTCTTCTAGAAGTGGCTGGGTCGCTCCTTGTCCTCGGAGGGGAGGTGACAGGAGGTGACAGGAGGTGTCAGAGCGCCGGGGGGCTCGTGGGGCGCTCCCCGTGTGCGGGGCGGCCGCGCCACGTGCGCGTTCCCGGGCGCACTCCGCGGCACCTCGGTGATCCGATGGGACATGGCTGGTGCGAGGAGATTGACGTTTTTTCCGTGTGAGGGAACATCGCAGCACGTGGCTGCCAGCAGCCAGCCCGCTCCACAGGGTGCTGCGGGGACACCGGGGGCTGCGGGGACACCGGAGGCTGCGCGGACACCGGGGGCTGTGTGGACACTGTGGGCACAGCAAGGGCTGGAGGGGACAGCAAAAGCTGCAGGGAGCTGTGGGGACACTGAGGGCTCCAGCATTGACAGGAAAGCTGAGAGCTGTGGTGGAGGGCACAGTCCCCCTCACCGACCCCAACCCCAGCTACCCCACTCTAATTCCTGCCCGTGTGATGGGAGCCTCGCATGCTCTCGCTGCTTCCCGATGCTGCAGCTGTCCTCAGCCACGACCCCTGCGATGCACAGCCCCTCTCCAGGGGGCTCATTGCTCACAGGGGTCCCGCAGACCCCCGGCTCGCCCCCACCACCTCAGCACTGCTCCCCATCCAGGCCAGTGTCCAGCTCTTGCCGGCCACACACAAAACATTGTCAGTGGGGCTGGAGACAGAGGATGGATCAAAAGGATGGGGCAGCTGAGAAGGAGCCACCCCAAAAGACCCCGGGCCACGAGGTCAGGCTGATACTGATCCGTCCCTCTGGTTGAAGGGGGAGCAGGGATGCTCCGGCGGGATGGGGAAGGATTTGGGATTTGGGAAGGATCCAGCCCTGGGGCCCCTCAGAGCCCACAGGGGCTGTCTGAAGGCACACGCAGCAGGATGTCCCCTCACAGGGCCGCACTGTGACCCCAGAAAGTCCGGCCATGTCCCTGTGCCACCTCGGGAACACAGCAGGGCTCAGCTCTGGGCGGCGTGCCCTGCCTGGATGAGCTCCCTGCGGGCTCATTTGGGAATCTGAGCTCGCCAGGGGCTGTGTTTGGGTTGCCAGGGGCTGTGGCAGGCGGGGGGCTGCGACAAGGGGATGCCACGCTGCCCCCTGACACGGTCCCCGCGTGCCGCAGCGTGGAGCACGATTTCCGACAGCAGGAAGGCCGCTTCCAGCGGGTGCTGAGCCACATCGAGGGCGACACGGGGCCGAGCTCCCCCCCGACGGCGCTGGGGGCGGCGGGGGTGGCGGTGGGGGCGGCGGGGACCACCTCACCGCCCGGCCAGGAGCCATCGCCCGTGTCGAGGCTGCCGGCAAAGCTGGACGTGAAGAAATCCCGGCGCAAATGCTTCTGGTTCCTGTGAGCGCAATGCCCGGTGAGCCCGGAGCGCGGGGGCACCGTCCCGGCACTGAGCCCCTGCCCACCTCTTCTCCCTCCCTCCTTCCCTCCCTCCCACGGTAGGGTTTGGGTAGCACCAGCTTTTCTATTTTTAACCATTCCGTTGAACGCGGGGAGCTCGGGTGTGGAAACGGCGAGGGGAGCAGCGGCTGTATTTAAGGAGAATTCAATAAATTCCACGGAGACGCTATTTTTGTTACATCCTCTCCCGCCTGTGCATTTCTGTTCTGGAGGAGGATGAGGATGAGGAGGGGGCAGCGGCTGTTTCCCTGTATTTCCCTCTGGTTTGCCCCAACCCAGGCTCAAATCGGTGCCCATCCCTGCACCCCACAGAGGGTGCTGCTCACCCATCCCTCCCATGCAGGTTAACCGGGAACACCGAGGATCTCCACTGGTCAGAGACAGTGGAAAATGGTCTCTGTGAATGGCCTGGAGAGAGGAAACCTGTCCCCAAAACCCGCGGGTGGAAGGGTGGGCTGGGCAGGGGTCTCATGGGTGGGGAAGATGATGCACTGGCTGATTATAGGGAGACAGGAATGAGGAGCTCAAATATCCCAGGCTCTGTGGGGCTGCCACCAGAGGGAAAACTCGGCATCGGGATCCCAGAGCAGCAGCGGGTGTCTGAGCACACCCTGAGGAGTGGCCGTGGTGGGAACAGCCACAGCTCTCCCAGCAGGGAGACATCAGGAAGGGGAACATTGTCCAGCCTCCTCCAAAAGCACTGGCCACCCCCGGCCACGGCGAGCGGAAGGGAATGCAGGGTGGGTAGGTTTGGCCAAATATTCTCTATTCCCATATTCTCTAAAATACGTGAATGTTAATAATCCCCTAAACACTTATTTACATTATAAACTCTTAAAGCTTCAAAGGAACTGTCGCAGGCTCTTCTCCCAAACATTTCAGTCCCATGTCCTGGTGCCCACACCGCAGCACCCCAAAGCAGGAAATGCACACAGGGTTAAAGCCCGTTCCGTGTGCCGGGGACACCGCTGGTACAGCCGGGACAGTGGCCCGGGGGCACAACTCCCTTCTTGCCCAGCAGCAAGGGGATGGATGGAGAGATGCTATCCTGCATTTCTGGTCCCCTCAGCCCTTCCCAGCTGCTGGAGCAGCCTGGGCTGGGGGTCTGGGACCCCCGATTGAGGGCGGGGGCTGCGGCAGCAGCACGGGAACCACGGGCGGTGCTGGGAGAGCCCCGTGGAGCCACGAGCGAGCGGCAGGAGCGCGGCACGGCCAAGGGTCCCTCCCTGCTGCCGCGGGCTGCGCCGCATCACCCTCATCCCCCGCATCCCCCCACCGCCTCCATCGCTGCCCCTGAGTCACAGAGCCTGGGAACGAGGGAAAAAAGCAGGATGGAGCCCCAGTGCGACCCCGCCTGCATCCCCTGCCTGAGTCACGGCTGAATCATGGCCCGGCGCTGGGACCGCGGCACGGCCCCGCTCCGGCTGCCCGCAGCCCCCGGGCACGGCGCACAGCGAGCCTCGGTACAGCCATTCCCTGCTCCGGGCTTCCAGAACACACACCAACACAGCTCCACGTGCCCAGAGAGGATCTCGAGTCCCCGCTGTCCCCCCAGGGGCTCTGTCCCCTCCCTTCCCGTGCGTCCAGCGTGCTCCTCATACACTCTCAGCATGTAAAACTGCGATGGTTCACCGGGATTAGCTGCTTGTTTTTCACTGCCCCCAAAACTGCTTTTCCTGCACCTCTGCCCCTGCCCACTGCCCGCTGCTCTCCGGTTGCTCCAGCCCTGCTCCCAGCACGGCTCCTGCTCTCCCCTGCATCCACCGCGCACATCCCTGGCATCCACCCCCATCCTGCTGGGTTGTGGCAGCAGGGCCAGCGAGGAGCAGAGCCAGTCCCACACCCCCAGACCCCAAACCGGTGACACCTCGCGCCTCTCCCACGCGGCCCAAAGGGAAGAGGCGCAGTGGGACTCACCCTCAGCGGGTTCTCCCGGTCCAGGACGATCACCCTGCGATTGACCGTGTGGAGCAGCTGCCCCAGCATCACCTGGATGTGCTTCTTCACCTGTGCCTGCAAGGTAAGAGGTGTCAGGGCCATGGCAGGGCATGTCCCAGCTCTGGGGTATGTCCCAGCATGGCTCATTCAAGGGCTGGTGGCACCAGGGATGGAGCCTGATCCGGAGCTGGTGTCAGATGTTCTCCAGCCTAAATATGGGATTTGGGATGTCTGAACAGCTCAGCCCTGTTTCACCTCCCTGGTAAAGTGTCTGGGGACAGTGGGGAGAGCTGAGGATGGCTGAGGATGATGGGGATGGCTGCACTGGTGCTGGGCAGGCAAAGGTGGGTTCAACTCTCATGGGGCTGAACCAAGAGCAGAATCCTCTCCCAAGAGTGTCCCACCACACTCTCCATAAAGGCTATTTCAGGTTTAAAAGTTAAGCCCGAAATGAGACATTTCACCATAATTTCTGAGCTTTCCATCCCAATCCTGGGCTTCCTGGTGGATTAAAGAACCACCTCACCCTCCCAGGACACAGTGTCCAACTCAGCTCCCACAGCCCAGTCACTGCACTGCAGGTGTGACACCTGAACCTCCCAAGGGCCCCCAAAAGGGACCCCAGAGCAGCCAGGAAGGGCAGGAACAGAGGAAAGCTCCTGAAAAGCCCGAGCACAGAGCCCTGTGCATTCCCAGAACATTGTGTTGCTGCAGGGACACTCACCAGCTCCGCGTCCCCACGGTCCTTGTGCCGCACTCGCAGCTTCTCTGCGCTCTGCAATCACCAGAAACAGGGCTGAGACCCCCAGGAATGGCCCCAGCCCACCCCAGACAGGCCACAGCTGGGTGGGTGGGTGCCCACCATGTCTCTGCCTCACATTTGGGGCCATCACTCTTTATTTTGGAGTGTGATACTGCCCCGATATGGGCTGACTGGCAATCACTGACCAGTCTTCCTCCCTGCCCTCACTTTCTTCATCCCTGTCCTCACTTTTTTCCTCCCTTCCCTCACTTTCTTCCTCCCTGCCCTCACCCTCTTCCCTTCCCTCACTGTCTTCCTCCCTGCCCTGACTTTTCTCCTCCCTTCCCTCACTTTCTTCCTCCTTGCCTTCACCTTCGTCCCTTCCCTCATTTTCTTCCTCCCTGCTCTCACCTTCCTCCCAGCCCTGCAGAGCTGGTGATGTCCCCACCACCCTCAGGTCAGTGTCACCCCTGAGTCTGGAAGTCCCTTCCCCACTCATGCAGATGCTGGGCAACCCACGAGAAACTCACTGAGGTGAAAAACACGAGGGTTTTTCCCCACCCTGGGCATGTTTCTGCTGGGATGGTGACACCCACAGTCCCCTGGCTGACTACAGTGAACTCCTGGGCTGGAATTGGTGCTTAACCCCACTCAGAGGGGTTTGGTCAGGTCACTGATTCCTGATTTACCTTCTGGGCCTGGTACAGCACTTCCAGGATGCTGCTGAGCAGCTCGATGCAGGCATCCTCCTCCTCCCCTGCCTGGATCAGCTCCTGCAGGATGGGCAGGGCCGCCTGCAACACCAGCTCCCGGCACTCTGGGGGGACAAAGGGGACACAGGCATGAGGGAATTGTCCCCATCTGTGGAGCCACCCCGGGCACACGAGGGGTCCCTGCTCAGGGACTCATCCCCATCCCCATCCATGGCCTGTGGGTGGGCTCAGCGAGGACAGTGCCACCAGGACCGCTCTCACCGTGGGACTGGAAGGCTTTGCTGCTGGCAATGTGGCTCAGGGACTGCAGCTTCTGCCTCAGCAGGCGTTGGGGCAGCAGGTTCCCCACAAAGTCCCGCAGTACAGCCCTGCCACCAGGAGAGGAGTTAAACCTGGAGTGCTCTGAGGTGCCTCAGGGAGCTGAGATTTCGTTTCAGATAAGCATTGTTAAAGTGAGAGGCATGGTGCAAGCCATGTGTGTGAATTTTGACCTCCTGCTTTGGAGGATGGGCAGTGTGAGCCCTGGATGAAGCTGTCCCACCCCAGACCCCTTGTGAGGAGTTCTGATTAGGTTTGAGCCCCTGGGGTTTCTCCCTTGCTGTGTTTCTAGTGGTCCCTGACCCTAAACTCCACCCTGGTTCTCTCCCTTAAAACCCCTCACCCTGCCTTTGTTTGGGGCTCTCTGTCACTGAATCTGAGCTTGTTCCCATGCTGAATAAATGGTTTCTTGAACAGAAGCCCGTCTCGTTGGTGTCCCATGCTGGCTCCTGGTAACTGTAGTTTCTCTGGACACGATCCTGTGGTTGCAGAACGTGACACAGGAGCTCCAGCTTCTGGTCAGGATGGGGCTGCTGGGTGGGGGGAGCCCCTCGATGGGGCAGAGGATATGGGGCAGGATGGTCCCACAGGGCAGCTGTGCCCAGCACAGGCAGCCAGCAGGAAAACCCTGCCTGAATTCCCAAAATGAACCCAGCTGGGGCTGAGTTCCCAGGCTCAGCCCTGCCCAAGCACAGGCTGAACCTGAGCAGAACTCTCCCATTTTTGCACTGGGAAGAGATCAGGAGGTGATTCCAGACCCCCCTCAGCCTCAGCCCTGTGCTGGATGTGGGGACAGAGGTGGCTGTGGCAGGTGCTGAGCGTGACACGGGGCTGGTGGGGGCACAGGGACCCTACCCCAGAGCAGAGGAGTCAAAGATCCCAAACACGTCCTCGAGGATGGAGGGCAGATACTTGAGAGCTGCTCCCTGCAGAGACACCAGAGAGCTGCCTTCAGACAGGGCTCCCACTGCTGGAGTGTGGGACACAGACTGTGTGCCCTCCTTTCTGATCCTTAACTCTGACACCCAGAAAAACACTGAATTTCATACAATGTGAAATTCATGAGCGTGTTTTCATGGTGATACATGGAAACAACTGCTAAAGTTAGATAGAAAAGCTAAAAGTGTGAGTGTGTCAATTAAAGTTTTCTTAAGTCACTGGGTGAAAAAGTTAGAGTTTAAGTTAGTTTAGAAAGCAGGAGAAAACATGGAGGATTTAAAATGTTGTTTCTTTTCCTTATTTCTTCTTCATGTTCTTTTTCTAGAGGGTTTTGGGTAATAATGAGTGATTGGATAGAAAATGTCCCAGTGCAGCACACAGGTGATGGGTCATTAAGAAAAATAATATACATGTCTATTGTTAATTGGGTAAGAATAAGTATAAAGATAAAAGAACTGTGTAGTTTGGGGCCATTTTGTGCTTTCAAAGCCAAAGTGAGCCACAAGGCCATTCTGTACCATCAGAAGAAAATGAGCCAGATTGCAGTGAACTGAACTTGTGCAGATAGTCTGGAGAGACCTGCCAAGTTTTGTGATAACATCCTAATAAATACAATAAACAAGATCCTATCAGGCTTTGGAGTTTTCTTCCTGACCTGGAGGACTGAGATAAGCAGGACTCCCCATGAAGGAGTATCCCCAAAAAGCTCAGCTCAGAGGAGACTGAGAAATCCAGGAGTGGAAAAAAAAAAGTCCAGAAGAAGTGCAGCAGAATCAGAAAGAGAAAAAAAAGAAATGAAAAAGAATTAGTTAGAAAAAGTTACACCCAGCAGCATCCTCTGGAGCCTCCTTCCATCTGGGAGGCCGTGGGTGCAGAGGGCAGCCCCATCCCAGACCCATCCAGCTCTGCTTCCCTCAGCCCCCTGTGCCAGCCTGCTCCCAAATGCAGGGAGTGAGACCAGATCCAGGATGGGGACAATCCCCAGGAACCCTTCCCAGATTTTCCTCTGCAGGCTTCAGCACAGGGGTGGCCAGGACAGCATTTGCCCCGTGCCACCGAGCTGCTGACCCGGCTCCAGGCCACAGCCCCAGTGCAGTGAGGGGTTTGGGGTCTCAGGGTGCACAAGGGGGGGACCCTGGGGACAGCGGGGCAGCACACGGGGTGGCAGCTCTTTCTGACACCATCTGAGGGGCAGTGTCACCTCAAAAATGAACACAGACAGTGTCACCTCGGCATGGGGACAGCCAGTGGCTGGCCTGGGCACCCTCCCTGCCAGCCCACAGCAGAGCTGAGCCCTCCCAGCAGCGCCTCATACCTGGGAGATCAGCGTGGGACCCTCCAGCGGGGACCCCATCAGCTGGTTCAGGGCGAGGAAGAAACGCTGCAGGGAGCGCTGGAACTCGGCTGCCTCCTTCCCCTCGTAGAGCCTGCAATGGGCAGAGTCACCTCGCTGTCACCTCGCTGCCACCGCGCTGTCACCTCGCTGTCACCTCGCTGTCACCTCGCTGTCACCTCGCTGTCACCGCGCTGCCACCGCGCCACACACCTCCCCTGGCACAGCCACCCCACCACGCCCACAGACCCACTCACAAAAGTGCTGTTCTTTTAATTATTTTTTTTTTAAAGCCTCTTTTCCATGATTCTGCAGCCCAAAACCCTCTCAAAGCAGTTCAGCGCCGTCCCACTGGAGCAGGAACCTCCTGAGCCCTCCAGCCCTCCTCACCAGCTGGTCCAAAGCAAACAGAATGTGGGAATTTTTAGCCATGGGATGTGCAAAGCTGCAGGAAAACTGCAAAGCTGAGGTGTGAGCCCAGGAATAAAGTCACTGCAATGGGCAGTGTTCGAGGTAATTCCTCCATCACCGACAGCAAGAAGTGGCAGGGAAAATGTACAGAAATCCTGGAATTATGGACTGGTTTGGGCTGGGAGGGCCCTTGAAGCCCATCCAGTCCCACCTCCTGCCATGGGCTGCTCCAAACTCTGTCCATCTTAGCCTCAAAATCCGGGGGCACAACGAGCACCGGCAGGGAAAGTTCTGCCACCCTCGGTGATGGCGAAAAAGCAGAAGCAGCCAGAGGAAGCAGCAAGGAGGAAGCAGCGAGGGAGAGAAGTCACCACGGTGCCATCGGGGTGCTGGGGGGCCCTGAGGGGACACAGGGAGGTGTCCCAAGGTGGAGGACACTGCCCTCAGTCATCCTTGCAGCTACCTGGGCTCCTCACAGGAGCTGCAGGCGCTGCTTTTCCGGCTCCAGCAGCAATCCCAGACCCGGCAATCTGCAGCAACTGACTCTAATTACAACCCAGTTCCTGTCGATTACAGCCTGTACAAATTGCAGCACGTTCAGAGCACTTAGAGGATCTGAGGAGCCCGTGTTATTGCATGTTGAGATTGCTGAGATAAAGGGAAGCTATATAAAATAGCTAAATGTCCTCAGGGATGTCTCTGTTCCAGGCAAACTCATTCACGGGGCTGTTTGCAAACGCGCCGCGTAATTAATTTCTCCTGCCAGGAGCGCTCTAAGCTGGGAATCTGCTCCGTGTCCTCATGCAGGAGGGAGAGGCAGGTGCTGGGTGTGATGTTCTGGAGAGCTCTGGAGCACCCCGGAGCTGTGGATGGGACGCTGGGAAGGGATGGAAGCGGGGATGGAAGCGGCGAGGACAGACAGGGCTCGAATCACACAGTTAATACACAGCGGGGTAAAGTGAGGTGTGACAGTCCCTGGGGGCACAGGGACCCCAGCACAGCTCCTCATTTCCAGTGGGAGCACCCACAGGGACCCTGACACATCCTGGGATTGGGGTGAAGGAGGCAAAGCCCTGAGTCCCCCCAAAAAACAAAAACAAGCTGCCTGCCGAACCACAGAGCCTGAGAACAGGGTGATCCCACTGCTTTTGGTGCCCAACCCACTCAGGGAACCCTTGCCATGTGTGTGGGGGTCCCTCCCTGCCCACCTCACTGCCCTTTGTTCCCCAGGACACTTTCGGTGCTGCGTACGTGGAACGAAAGAGGAACGCCACCGGCTTTTTCTGGTTAACACCCATGGCTGTGCTCTGATTTCCTCCTCTCCCACGCTGGCCCAAAGGAGGGGTGCTCATCCCATCACCCACACGGGGATGTGAACCCCACACCCACAGGGAACAAGTGACACCAGGCCTGTGGGGACACCGGAGGTGCCTGGGGGTACCTTGACCTTTGAGCCCACTCCTCTGCTCATCACAGGATCAGGGAAAGAACCTCACAGAGCCCCCAGCTCCACCCACCGACCCTCACTGGGCCCCAGGAAACCTTCCCAGCACAGCACCAGCCCTGCAGGGGCACTGACTGCCCAGGACATTTTGCCATCTCCAATGTGGGAGGATTTTAAGAGCTCATTGGAAACCCCCTGTCAGGGGTTGCTGGGGCAGAGGTCACTGTGGGGCAGGACCATTGCTGGGAATTTGGGGTGGCCAGAGAGGTCTCTCACCCCGAGGTGGAAAGCACTGCCCACTCCCACAGCGGACCACCCATTGTGGCCAGCAGCACCCAGAGGATGGCATGAAGCTGGAAACGGCCAGAATCCTCCAGGAGAGGATTCACAGCCAGGGAGGAGCTGCCTGAGGAGCAGCCAACACAGCCAGGGGTGCTGGGTGCCAAGCTGGGTGCCACAGCAGCCAGCACCAGCTGGGCTGAGCTGCCACTGCGACTGCCACTGCC
>NC_031771.1:66895145-66899550 GCF_001522545.3 Parus major
TGGGAACACTGGGAGCTCTGGGAACACTGGGAACCACTTCCAGCACTTACTGAGCGAAGAGGTGGCGGGAGCGGACGATGAACTTGAAGATGTACTCCAGGGCCTTGAAGGTGCGCGTGAGGGGCTCGCAGGGCTCCCCCCGGGCTGCCTGCTCCACGTACTGCGTCAGCACCGACAGCAGCTTCCTGCAGGGTGGGACACCCGTGGCAATTCCAGCCCTGACCCCCACCATGTCCCTCCCCGTGCCACAGCCCCCAGGAACGCACTTGTAGGCGAGCGTGGCGCTGAAGTGCTGGCGGATGTAGGCCTCCAGGACCGTGTTGAAATGCTGGAACTTTCTGTCAGCCACCAGCCTGACGATGAAAACCTGAGGGTGGCAGGCAGGGGCACGGCTTGGTGTGGGCAGGGGGATGCCTGGGCAGAGCAGCAGCCGTCCTGACCCCACCGTGCCCTGGTCCCATCACCGGGATCACTCTTGTTTTGGTTTGAATCCTGCTGGGATTGTCCTCCAGAGGGAGAATCCCTCAGAACGGAGCCCTGCCCTGCTCTGGGTCGCTCAGACCAGCAAACCCCATTGCCCCAGTCCAAGCAGTGCCCACCCTGCGCTGGGTGGGGCTCAGACCCGCACGGGTTCTGCTCACCAGGGCGTCAAACACGAGGGTGTCGTAGACATCTGTCTCCGAGTGCTCCATCATGATGGAGAACAGGGCATCCAGCGTGTCCTGCAGGAACTGGGGGGACACGAGGGCTGTGAGGGCTCGAGTGCTGACCCCAGCATCACCCAAGACCCAGCTTCTGGGCACGGGGGGCCTGTGGGTGCAGGAACCAGGGAGGGACATGGGGGAGCAAATCCTGGCTGTACCTTGATGACCTCCCCTCCATCCACGTTCATCAGCTTCTGGAGGTTCCCACAGAGCAGGCTGGGCTTGGAGCGCCACTTGAGCAGCCCCAGCAGGTTCACTGGGCAGGAGGAATGGGGCAGTCAGCACTGACCACTCACTGTCAGACCCAAAAGTTACCAACCCCCAGCTCCCCCATCCCATCCTGGCTGCTCAGGACCCTGCCAGGATCAGCCAGAACCTCCTCACACAACCCCTGCTCAGTGCTGAAATCCCCTGATGCCAGGGCCATAAAACACAAACTTTAAATAGGTCGTGACCGTGGGAGACAAAATTGAGCTGCAGGAAGGGAATTAATGGAGCAGCCTCATCCCTGACTCCTCCACTCTGAACCACAGCGCCCTGGACCCTGCAGCCACGTGTGTCACATCCCCACACCACAAGGCCTTGTCCCCCGAGCCCCCTGCACTTCAGCCAGAGCAGGATGAGCCATTCCCATCTTTCAGCCTTGCAGCAGGTGGGAGGAGAGCCCAGAATTCCTGTGGATCCTTCCCTTGGCCAAGGGGGCACGGATCTTCTCAGCTGCCCTGACCTGTGTAGAGCAGCCCAGGGCTGGAAACTCCCCCGAGCTACCCCAGGTTAAACCACAGAGCTCCAATTCCCACCTCAATTTCAAAGGAAGGCCATGGAGCTTCAAGTGAGAATTCCACTCGCTGCTGCTCCTCTCCAGCAGCCGCCCAAAACACCCAGATCGAGCTGATCTCCCCAGGAACATCCTTGACCATTCTGACCATGGCCAAACAGTAACTGAGCACACATTGTTCCCAGTTTTCAGCTCGCCGTCCCAGTGTGATGGAGCCAAATATCAGGAGAAGGTGGGAACACCTCCAGGGAGGGGACACAGCCCCACCTCCCCCTGTGGGGGACCAGAACTCACCATTCTGGGTCAGCTTGGTGGAGCAGACGAGCGTGGAGATTTGGAAGCTGTCCCGGCTGGACACGGCTAAACCCGACGTGGTCCCGCTCACGCGGAAGGAGGAGCCGGAGAGGAGCTTTGATTCTGACAGGTTCCGCTCCGAGGGCAGGGACAGGTACATGCTGGCGTCCTCCAGCTTCTTGCTGTCACCCTGCAGGGCACGACAAAGGTCACAGCTGGAGCCCCTGGGGACAGGGTTGGTCCCTTGCTCAGTTCTGATCCCGTGGCTGGTGGCTCCCACCACACAGCAGCCTCACCCCGTCCCTGGGTACCCTCTGGCACCCCCAAATTGATCCCACAAAGCATCCCATGGAGCAGCTCCCTGAGGGGAGGCACAGGTGGGACAATGGGCTGGGGGAGACACCAAACTTGTGTCACACAGTGGGGACAGGACAACAGGCAGGAGGAGCAGAGTGACAGAGGAGGCTGAGGCTGGCAATTAAACACATCTGGGCACTGCTGCAGGGATGGACGTGCAGTGGGACACTGGCACACATCAGGACACCGACATGGAGCAGGACACCACCCAGGGGTGCAGGACAGCCTGTCCCACATCGCTGTCACCCTACATCTCCCACCTGTATGGGCATGCCAGGACCTCCACAGCCACAAACCAGCCTATTTCTGTGTCCCCTTCTCTGAGCTGAGAACGTTCCACCCAGGAGGACTCGCTGGGGTGACTCTGAATGACCTGCCCTGCTCGTTGGCCAGCCTGGGAGGTGACCAGAGCCAGCTGGCCGGGCTGCAGCTCACAGACATCCATCCTCCCCCACCTGCAGCCTCACAGGGCGAAACCCCTCCAGCTGAAGGTCGGATGGAGGTGACAGAGATGTTTGTTGATGGCTTTTCCCCTCCAAGACACCTGCTACGAGCAGCCAACACACAGGAGGAGCCCTGTGTTCCTTCCCAGGGCTGAGCCCGTGCAGGGAAAACTGGCTGGAGCTCAGACCAGCTGGAGATCAAGAGGTCTGAGCAGCTAAAAGCCTGTCACTCACATTCCTCTGGCAAGCAGAGATAAAAAAGATGAAATAGCTTCTGACTCCCAGAATCCAGCCCCCGGTGTCTGCCGGGAAGAGCTGGAGTCAGACAGGGAGAGGACGGAGCAGCGCAGGACGTGGTGGCTCAGGAGGGCAGGGACAGCTCTCTGAGGGGAACACGGATCAGAAGGGAGGTGTGGGGGATTTGTTCTCCTGGCAGGGAGGTGTGGGAGGTTTGATCTCACTGCCACAGCCAGCACTGGCACGTCCCAAAGGTGCCCAATGCTCCTGCTGTGGAGGGGACAGTCCCCAGAGAGCCAGGGACCAGAGCCAGCGCCGAGGGCCACGGCTGCAGTTCAAGAATTTGGGTCTTTGGCCCAAAAATAAAGCAGGGAGGAGAGACATAATAATGATTTCAAATGTGCAGGAGCCTCAGGGAGGAACAGCATGGTCTGTCCCTGTCCTGGGATGCCACAGCAGGCAGGAGCAAGTCAGCTCATCCCAAAAAAAGGCAGGACTCAGGGAGGGACGTGGCTGTCCCTGGAGAAGCTGTGGTCACGTTGCCCAAATCAGAGAACACTCCCATGCAGCAGCCCAGGGCCAGGGGAGCAGGTGACCCCCAGGGACACTGGAGCCCCATGGCCAGGCAGGGACCCTGGGAGGTGACAACACCTCAGGAAAGAGCCCTGAGCAGTGGGGACCAGCTCGTGCCTCCCAGTCCTCTGGTCACAGCAGCCCCAGTCCTGGGAGGGGACACCAGGCAATGGTGCAGCACCTTCAGGGGCACCTCACATTGGAGCTGACTGCGTTTTTTCCCAAATGAGCAGCGATTTTCCCTCCCCTCCTCTCTCTCAGAGCAAACCCCAGCAGTGCCAGGGCTGGTGAAATCAGGTGAAGCGCAGCCACACCATGGGGACGTTCCCTCCCCGTCACAAACGCTTAAATCACCTTTTCCCAAACAAAACTTGTCATTCCAAAGGAGCAGCGCAGGGATTGGAGACGCTGTGTGCAGGGAGCCCCTGCCACCAAGGACAGCGAGGACAGCCAGGAGGCACCGCAAACCCTCAGGGACGTTGGGGACGTGCCACCAGCGCGGTGGCTCAGGCAGGGACAGGGACCACGGCCCCAGAAGTGCTGCTGTCCCACTTCAGGGGGTTCTGTGGCCTCCCCCATACCTTGTACAGCACCAGGTCGTGCTCTCCATCCCGCAGCGTGGTGCCATCGGGGCGCATCAGCCTCACGAAGGCCATGGAGAAAATCCGCTCGCTCCGGTCCTTGGCTGGGGGGACACACACAGGGCTGAGGTGAGGGGGAGGCAGAGGGGACCAGGCAGGGAGAGGCGATGCTGGGAGGGAGGTCTGGAGCGAGGGACACTCACATTCACTGGAGGAGCGGTGGCGGAAGGTGAACCTCAGGTGGGTCCTGTGGACGTCCTCGATGGGAACGGCGATCTGGGTGGGAACGTGTGCCAAGGTGAGGGCAGGGGGCACGGGCTGAGCCCCCAGCTGGGCAATGTCCCTCTGTGCCTGGGCAACCCCTCCCACTGCTGCAAACCAGCCCCACAACTTCCCAGTCAACCAGCGAGGCTGAACTGGGGGCACTGGGATGGGGAT
>NC_031771.1:66899905-66918764 GCF_001522545.3 Parus major
TGCCCATTCCCAGGACCACCCTCCCCAGTGCTGGAGATGCTGGGGGTCCATCCAGGGCAGCAACCCCATCATCCCCGAGATGGGACCAAGGACTGTCCCCCAAAACTGCCCTGAAGGGGACCCCCTGCAGCAGCAGGGTCCTGTGGCACCGGGGGAGTGAGGGCCACAGCCAGGAGGGGCTGCAGCCCTGTCCCACCCCAGCCCCTGTGCCCCTGGGCTCCCCAGACCTTCAGGGTCTCCATCCAGCGCTGGTGCCGCTGCTGGTAGTAGACAACAGAGCGGTAGTGGCTGGTGGGGCTGTCCCCTGCTCCCGTGTGGATCACGTTCTGCCAGGAGGAGATACCTCAGGATCAGCCCAAATCCCTCGCAGGGAGGGAGAATTCCCATCCCTGCCAGCCCCCAAATCCCCCCCTGCCCACACCTTCCTCAGCTCCATCTCCTCCTCCTCTGCCAGGCCTGGTGCCACCTCTGAGGGGACCACAGCCCTCCCAGGGCACAGCAGGGCTTGGCCCTGTGGATGGAGATGGAGAATGCATCCCTGGACCGGCCCAGATGGCCCCTCAGCAATTCCAGCCCATTCCTCAGGAGCCAGGTAAGAACTGGTGTCAGAACACCTGGAGAGAGGCAAGGGCCAGCCTGGCGAGGTGACACGTGGGTCTGACCCCCCAGCCTGTCCTGGGGATGGATGTCTAGGAGCACTGGGGACGCCCAGAGGGCCTGGCTGTCCCCAAGGAAGGACAATTTTCTCTCTATCCCTTCACATTACATTCCCTCATCTTTATTCTATTCCCAGATCTCTATTCCAGGCAGCTCCAGGGGCTCCAGTGGCCCAAGAGGCTCCTCCAGCTGGTTTTGCTACTGGAGCTGCTGGCTCTACCTGAGGTGAGGTGGCACAGGGGACACCTGCCATACCTGCACCACATTTCCTGCCTCGTCACAGACACACACGGTCACCTCCACGTTCTTCTGTGTCTTCTTGTTGCCCTTGTCGAACTCTCCCTGCACCAGCGTCAGGTAAATGTCGTTCCTGACATCACCTGGGGGGACAGCCCCGTCAGCCAGGTCCTAGCACCATGCTGGCATCCCCAGGGACCCCCAGGCTTGTCCCCCCCACACTTGCCTGGCATGATGACCTCAGGGTAGCCCAGTTTGCGAGCCACTGCCGTGCTGCGGTCCACCAGGTGCGGGTGGTCCTTCCTCACCTGGCTCAGTTCTCCCCACAGCATCTTCAGGGACACCCAGAGCCCTGCAGGGACCACAGGGATTTTTCAAGGGGTGACAGCAAGAGCTGGGGGAGCCAGGGAGCCACAGCAAGTCCGTGACCCTGCAGGGACTGTCTCATGTGACAAGGAGATGGCCCGGGGAGGAGTCTCATGGCACAGAGTGGGCACAGGGTCTTTACCTTGTCCCTTGTGGTTGATGTCCTTCCCCTCCACCACCTTCCGGATCATATTGTGAAGGAAATCACCATCAGCAGCCACGCTGGGAAAGCCACATTTAGGGGAAAAAACCTTTCTCTTTGATCCTTGCACCTCTTGTCCCCTGGCAGCCGGTGTCCCCATGCCAGCCAGGCCCTGGAGTGCTGCTCCCTGCCCGCTGCCCCCCAGCACTGCCCCCCACCCATGGGGCTCACAGGTGGACAGGGATGAAGTGCTGCTTGTCCTCGTCGCTGTCACACGTCCCCTTGGTGATGTCGGTGATGTCCATCACTGCAGTGACACAGAAGTGACACCGTGGCAGGGGTGGCACCCCCAGCCAGCACAGGATCTTGGGGGGAGGTGAAGGCTCAGCTGTGCTGGGGGTCCCCTGCTCCAGGACAGGCAGGGCAGGGACAACCCGCGGTGGGGACAATGCGGGGACAGCCGTGCAGAGGTTTGGGGTCTGCAGGCAGGGAAAGGGGACAGTGGGAGCAGCTCAGGGACATCACAGACCCTGCTGTGGTGGCTGGGGATGCCAGGATGGTGGCACGGGGGTCCCTGGGGGTCTCCATGGAGCGCACCCCCACCTGAGATGCCGAAGGGCCGGCGCAGACCCGTGCTGAGCTTGCGGCTCTGGCTGTCCCGCAGGTCCATGCGCCCCACCCGGATGATCTGGCACACCAGGAACAGCCGCTCCCGCTTCAGGTCGGTGCTGCCCAGGTCCTGGGGAACAGGGGCCGTTTGAGCCTGGCAGCACCGCTGGGGACGTGCCAGCACCAGGGGTGCCCGGGGCTGCGCAGGGAGAGCCCGTGGGCACAGAGCTCCCCCGGGTCCCTGCACTGTGGGGAGGGTGGGCACACAGCCCCGCTGCCCTGGCGGTTCCTGCACAGTCCCAAAGCCCGGGGATGGCGACAATGCCATGGTCCCGACAGGTGACCCTAAACCAGGCACTTTGGCAAGCGGGGGGAAACCTGGCACGGTGTGAGGATGTCGGGGTGGCCCCGTAGCCCAGCTCCGGAGATGCTGGGGAGGGAATCGGGTCTCTCGGGCGCTGCCCCTGCTCCAAAACCTTCCAGCGGCGCTAAGGAGAAGGGATGGGGACACGTGGGGACATCAGCAGCGAGCAGAGCGAGGAGATGGGCGAGAGCCGGGGAGCGGCAGCGGAGCCCAAGTGCTGATGCTGCTCATTAACATTGATTTTCCCGGCTCATTTGCATATCGATGGCTCCGCGGCGTCCCGGGGGTCAGCGCTGCGCTGCAGCCAAAGCGCTGAGCCAGCGGGTGCCGAGGGGCGTGGGACGGGTGGGGACGGGGCACCCCGGGACCCCAGCACCGGGAGGGGACCCCGGGACCCCCAGTACCGGGAGGTGACCCCGAGGGGCAGCGCCACAACGAGCGCCAAGTCCCGGCTCCAGGGCAGGGGTCTGCGAAGGGGCTGGGGGCGCATGGGCGAGGACGCGGGGCACCCGAAATGCTGCGGGTGGGGGGCAGATCTGCAGGAGGGGGCTGCGGGAGGCAGCAGCGCGGCTCCCCCGGGCTCCGCGCTCACCGTGAACACGACCTTGAGGTTATTGAGCAGCTCGATGTCCTGGGGGACCCCGGTGCTGGCCCAGCGGATCACGTAGTTCTCGCTGCGGGGCGGGTGGTGGTTGAGGTGGGCACCGGGATGGCAGAGCCCTCAGCCCACCAGTGTCCCCAGTCGCGGCAGGACAAGCATGCAGCACGGCAGGGGTCTGTGCTGCAGCCCGGGACCCCACCTGATGATGCGCTGCTCGCCAGGGTCGTACAGGGCCATGAAGAGCTGCGCCTCCTCCCCGATGCGGCAGACGAAGTTGCGGACGCAGAGGAAGAGGTTGTGAGAGGGAGAAGCAGCCCCGTGGGTGCCACGGCCTGGTGCTCTCTGCTGCGGGCTCTGGGGGGCACAAGGTGGCTCAGCCCCCCAGCTCAGGCCCTGTCACATCCCCTGGCACAGGGGACACGGGGCTCCAGGGCCTGCAGCGGCCTCACCGTCTCCTCCTGGATGCGCTGGGTGAGGGTCTGTGCCGCCCTCCTGTGTGCCTGGAAGAGGCTGATGACGCTGGTCCTGTCGGGGTCCAGGATGTTCTCATCCTCATCCCGCACCACCAGATCCAGTGCGAGGATTCTGCAGGGGCCAGGATGGGGTCAGGCACAGCTGGGGGCACTGTGTGTCCCACCAGGACTCGTTTGTCCTTGCACAGGTTCTGAGGGGGTCAGGATGGATCCGACTGGGAAAGGGGACAGGAGTTGGCAGCACCAGGAACAGCCCAGCCACGGCTTGTCAGCCATAGCCCTTGGTTAGTGGCACACTTACTGTCCCCAGGCACCCCGGGACAGCCAGCTGGGATGATGGGGACACAAGGACAGACAGGCAGGACACCAGGGAGCACACCTGGGCACGCACAGCCTCAGCCAGAGGCAGATTTGAGGTCCCTGTGCCCCGTCCCCACCCTCACTTGTTGCCGTAGTCCATCTTGCCGGTCACCTCCTTCCTGAGGCGCAGGAGCTGGTCCTTGGGCAGCGTCCCCGAGAGCAGCTGCGAGCGCTGCTCCATCAGCTCCTGCATCATCCGCTTCACCTGCCCGTACCGCTCCGTCTGCCCGGCCTGCGGCAGCACCACGGCGTCACCGGGGCCACCAGGGGCTCCCCACCCTGCTCCCACATCCCCCCCGACACGCAGAGCCTCACCACAAAGAGCTGTTTCCAGATGGTGGCCCACTCCCGCAGCGTGGTGGTGATCTCCTGCACCGTGGGCATCTCGGCGGGCACCACACTCTCCTCCACCCTGCGGGGGGCACAGGGACCCCTGGAGTGCCCCAGCACCGCAGGGACCCCTCGTGGGGCAGCAGGTGGAGCCCACCTCCCTGCCCGTGCCCCATACCTACCCCCGCTGCTCCACCACGGTGCCCTTCAGCCGGATCAGCGAGGCTGGGAAGATGCCCTGAGGGAGCCAGAGCCGTCACAGATGTCCTTCAGGGGGGCTCCCAATGGCACAGGGTGCCCAGCCTGCTGTGCCCTTTGCCCCCCCCCGAACCCAAACATCCCTCCAGGGACGGGGCAAGCCGCTGTCCACGCCCCCTCTGCGCCCCCAGACACCCAGCAGGGACAAGGAAAGCCACCAGCAGTGCCCCTCACCTGCCTCCAAAACCCCAGCACGCCCTCACCTACCCGGGCAGCCCTGTTCCGGAGTGAGTACCCGCAGTACCAGCCTGCGAGGGGAGGGGACATCGTCAGCCAGGCCGGGGGTCCTGGCCCCTGCTGCAGGGACAAAGGAGGGTGCAGGAGCCCACGCTGGGGTGCTCCCGGGGGTCCCCCTTACCCTCGGAGGCCTGCAGGATGTGCACCGTCTCCCCGATCTGCAGCGGGAGGTGATGCTCCTTGGTGCGTGGGAAGTTCCACACGGCTGTGGGAAGAGGGGCTGGGAGCTGGGATCCCTGCCTGGAGCTCCTCAGCAACCCCCAGGACCTGTGCACCTGCACCCCACAGGCTGGATGCTCCCCACAGCCCCACAAACAGCGTGTGACCCCCGAGCACCCTGACCCCACAACCCAGGAGAGCTGCAGCCCACAAAGAGCTGGGCACAACACAAGCCCCCAGCCCCCTTTTGGCACTCAGGGGTCCATTATGGGACCCCCCTGCCTGCCACCCACCCCCTGGGTGCCGGTGGTCCTGCAGTGAGGGGAGGCGAGTGCCAGTCAGAGCTGGTGGCCCAGGGACAGGTGTGTCTGGGGACAGCGGGGCTGGTGGCAGGGGAGGGTGGCAGTGGGGACAGGAGCTCTCGGGTGGCCAGCCACTTCCTGCCCGGCTGTGCTGTGGTGTCCCTGTCACTATTTCTGGCCCCAGGGACAGCTCTGGGGCAGGCAGCACCCCCAGGCAGTCCCTGCACCCAGCTGTCCCTGTTAGGATCACACCTGTGCCCACCCTGAGTCCCAGCCAGGGCCAGCTCCTACTGCAGCACCTCCAGACCCACCTGGAGACCCCTCGTGCTGACCCTCACACCTCGGAGCACCGGGAGCCCCGAGGTCCCCCGGGACCCTGCACTCCCCACGAGGATCCTGAGCCAGCTGGGAGCAGCAGCAGCAGCCCAGCCCTGGCTCAGGTGCTGCCCAGGACCCTGCAGAAGCTCTGCCCTCGCTCCAGCACTGCAGAGTGTGCAAGGGAAGGGTGCAGGAAACGGCCACGCAAGAAACGGGAAGAAGCACAGGGCTGCCAGAGGCAGCAGAAGCTGGGGGTGCTGCAGGGAGTGGGGGTGCCCAGAGCTGGTGCAGGGCATGGGGAGCCCAACCTTGGGGTGCTGCAAGGAATGGGGGTGCCCAGGGTTGGTTTTAACACTGAGCAAAGCCCCAGCTGGAACCTGAGGAAAATTATTGGGGTGTCTCAAGGCTCCCCCAGAGCCTCAGCAGCCAGGCTGAGCCCAAACCCACAGCCTGCAGGGAAGCCAAGCCCCCACCCCAGTGCTTCCCACCCCCACCAGCACCAGCTCTGGAGCCTCCTGGAGCGTGGGTCCTGCTGGCACCTGTCCTGCTTGCCCCCCTTCCCTGAGCCTTCTGTCACCAGCCCTGCAGCCCCCACAAACAGCCCCCACAAACAGCCCCCACAAACGGCCCCCCTGTTTGTTCCTGCAAGGTCCTGGCAGGGTCCTGGCCCCCTCCTCGCGTCACCGGTGCCATCACCCAGCTGCCACCACCAGAGCCGGGGTTGTCACCTCACCCTGAGCCCCTCAGAAACCCCCAGAGTGCCACAGCCCCCACTCACCCACGCCGTATTTCTCCTTGGTGGGCAGCCAGGGCGCCATGGCCACCGGGGCACCGGGGGGACCCGCGGGGACCGGGGAGCCTCAGGACCACTGCTAGTTCCTCCTGCCACACTCCCCGTGTGACGTGTAGCCCCAGCTTGTGAAACCTCCGCTTCCTCAGCGCGCTCTGAGCGCGGGGATCCCACCCCACCATCCTGCCCAGAGCAGCGTGGTGGGGATGGAGCCCCCTGGACCCCACACCACCCACCCAAGGGTCTGGAATGACACTCAGGGGTCACCAGCAAGATGGTTGTGGTGACTGGAGTGGGTGGCACGGTGACCCCTTTGGGGGAACACCATGGCCAGAGCCCCCCGGCAGCAGGAGCTGGGAGCAGGGAGTGCTCCACCAGCCACGGTACGAGGAGCTGCAGGCCTGTGCCAGCCGTGAGGCTCCCAACCAGCACTGCTGGGACAAGGTTTCTGCCATCGTGGCTGGGTCTGGCTTTTTTCTTTCACATTTCCAGCCCTGTCTCCCGGTGCAGCAGGCCCAGCTGTGCCAGCACCGGCTCCGTGCCCTGTCCAGCATCAGGAGAGCGCACGGAGCAGCGGCTCAGCACCAGCCGCTTCCCTCCTCCTGCTGGCTCCTCAGGGATGGGGAGACCTCACCCCCTGACCCCCTGTGACCCTCTGAGCCCACCGAGTCCTGCTGCTGCTGCTCCCACAGATCCACACGTCTCTCTCCATCACAGAGCCAGAGCTCGGCTCCTTCCCTGCATCCCCTCTCCTGTCCCCAAACCCCGCTGCGACCCCAGTCAGCCCCACGGGTCACCCCCAGGACAGACCCCCCTGAACAAAAGCCGGCCCTGAGCAGAGCCGGAGGGCAAGGAGAGCCCGGTGCTGGCATCAGCCAAAGCCGATATAACGTGATCCTGCCGCGGCACTCCGGTGTCACCGCCCGGTGTGAGGATGTGACACGCAGGAGCTGGAGCGGCCGCCGGTGCCGCCACCCCGCACGGCAAAGCCCGTGATGTACCGGCAGATCCCCGCCACGGACCTGCCCGTCCGGCAGCACCGGGGGGGAACAGAAGGAAATGTGGCACGGGCACCGGCGTGCGAGGGCTGCCGGGGCTCCCGGAGAGCAGGAACGACGTGGCACGAGGTTATCGGTTCCCGGTTCCCGCAGTCCCGGGGCCGGCAGGCACCGCTCGGTCCCCACCCGGCGCTGCCCGGTGCGCGGCTCGGCCCCGCGGTCCCGGCGGGCGCTCTGGCCGGACCGGGCCGTTCTCCGGTCACGGAGCTCCACCTGCCGGTCCCACCGGGAGCCGCCGCTGCCGAGGGAGCTGCTTCGGGTGCAGGGAGCCGGTACGGGATGTCCGGTGCCGGGATGCTCCGATACACCCAGTGCCGGTACGGGATGCCCCGCCCGCAGCAGGATGTCCAGCACCGGTATGACCGGCACCATTACGGGATACTCCGGTACGGCAGGACCGGCACCGTACGGGCTGCCCGGCTCCGGTACACCCGATAGCAGTATATCCCCGCAGAGGGATGTCCAGTACTGCTACGGGATGCACCGGTACAAGATGCCGAGCTTCGATACGCCCGGTCCCGCACCGGGATGCCCAGATCCACCGCACCAGCACCGGGATGTCCGGTACCGGGAAGCCCGATCCGAATAGGGGCTGTAGGCGGACTCAGGCTGCAGCCGGGCCCGGCTCGGAGCCGCACACCGGAGCTGGCAGCGGAGGGCGGTGGGCAGGGCGGGGCGGGGCGGGTCGGGAGCGCTGCCGGGGGTGCCGGAGGTGCCGGTTGGGTCCGTCCGCTCCGCTCCCGCCGCCACATCCGGGCCCCGCCCGGCGCGGGCGCTGATTGGCTGCCGCGGGGCGGGGCACGTGACGGCGCGTGGGTCACGTGACCGTGTCCTCAGGCAGGGCCCGCGGTGGCGCGCGCAGGTGAGCGGCGGGGCCGGAACCGGAACCGGGGCCGGAACCGGGGCCGCGGCCCGAGGGGAGTGCGGGGGACCCGCCCCTGACCGGCCCCTGACCCGCCCGTCCGCTCCACTCCGGCCCAGTGCCGGTGCTCAGGTGCCCGGTTCGGACCGTCCCGTACAGGTGCTCCGCCGACCCGGTCCGGTCCGTGCCGTTCGGGACCGACCCTCCCAAGGTGTCCGCGTGTCCCGCAACCCCTGCACCCTGCCTGGGTCCGGTGCCCACGCACAGCCCTGTCCGGTCTCCGCAGTCTGCCCGGTCCCGCGGGGCTCTCCCGGTGTCCCGTCCCCTTGCTCCGGTTCCCTGCCCGTTCTCCCGGTCCCCCACACTCCGGTTCTGTTCCTGGTGTCCGCGGCCCGTGTCACCCCTCCGCACCTGCCCGTGGCCCCGTGCCCGCATCCCCCGCCCGTCCCCGGTGTCCGCGGGTCCCCCCTCCCCGCGGGACGGGACGTGGCACCGGGCAGCACCGGGCTTCTTCCCGGGACGTGGGCGAGGGCGGGTCAGCACCGGTCCTGCTCCACCCCCGCCCGCCCTCGCAGCTCCGGTGTCCCCGCCATGGCCGGCTACGGGGCCCCGGGCCCCCTGCCCGGGCCGAGCGGGCCCGGCTCCGCGCTGGAGGAGGAGGAGGAGGATGAAGATCCGTCCCTGGGCTGCGACGGCGACCTGGAGGTGAACCCCTACGACGGGCTGCCCTTCTCCTCCCGGTACTACGAGCTGCTGCGGCAGCGCCGGGAGCTGCCGGTGTGGACCACCAAGTACAGCTTCATGGAACACCTGGAGGGCAACAGCGGCATCGTGCTGGTGTCCGGGGCCCCCGGTACCGGCAAGAGCACACAGGTGAGGGCAGGGGCAGCCGGGGTGCTGCGTGTGGATCCTGCCGGACCCCAGGGCAGCGACTGAGCCGGGGGACACACCGAGAGGGTACCGGGCCCCCGGGAACGCTGCGCTGAGCCCGGCGGGGTGGGCGGGCAGCGTGATGTGCGCTGGGCTCCGGGCAAAGCAGCAGCCACGGGAGCGGCTGGCACGGTGCAGCGGCAGCGCTGGGGTGCCACATCCCTGTGATGAAACCACCATCCAGCTGGTTTCAGCTCCCCGTGACACTCGGTGACGGCACTTGGCAGACTTTGACCGGGGAAGGGATTGCGGGGAGCGGCGGCGCAGCTGTGGCTGCTGCGGGGCAGGAATGGGCTGGGTCGCCGCGGGCTATCGGGGTGTTGGCCCTGGGCTCGATGTGCTCAACCAAATCACCTCCCTGGGTGTGACCTGCTGAGTTGCTAGGCCGGGCTGGCACTGCCGGATCTGGGGAGCAAAGCCCCTGTGCGGGCCCCAGGGCCGGTGTTTTTGTGTGCAGCACCCTGCCTGCAGTCCCTGCAGAGCCCTGGGGACACTGAGGCACAGGCACTGCTCATGGGGGGCTCGGAGGTGACAGGAGGAAGCAGGACTCAGGTCCCTGGTGCTGAAGGGACATCCACGTAGCCTTGGCACTGTCCCACACCGTCAGGCCAGGCACCTGGCCAGCGGCTGCTCCCTGGTGATCCCTTCCCTTCCTGGGATTTCCCAGGCCATTGTCTCGTGTCCCTAATGTGACAGCAGGGTCGTGGTGTCCCACACCGGGGCAGGAAGCTGCAGGGGTGGGGCCGTGGGGCTCCCGTTACAAACTGTGGGGCTCAGAGATGACAGGAGTGGGGAGGGAAGACCCTGCCTGAGCTGAGTGCCTCTGGCCATCCCCTGGCTCTGGAGATCCTGCAGCCAGATCCATGGGGAGAGTCCCTGTGCCCTTTGGAGGGGCACGGCGAGGAGGGGACAGTCCTGGAGCCACTCTGCCCCGTGCTCTGTGCCCACAGATCCCTCAGTGGTGCGCCGAGTACGCCCTGTCCATGCGGTTTGCCCACGGGCTGGTGGCCTGCACCCAGCCCCACAGCCTGGCCGCCCTCAGCCTCTCCCTGCGCGTGGCCGACGAGATGGACCTGAACCTGGGCCACGAGGTGGGCTACTGCGTGCCTCACGAGGACTGCTGCACCGCCGAAACCATCCTCAGGTAGCGGAGGGACGGCGGGGCCCGCGCTGGGAGCGCAGCGCCCTAATCCCACTGAGCTCCGCCTAATCCCTTAATCCAGCCTGGCCTCGCTGGAAAGCAGCGCAGGCTGCTGTGGGGAGGGGGTGAGGCGTTCCCCCCCAGCCAGGGGTGCAGGCTGATGGGGTGGGGCCGTTGCAGGTTCTGCTCGGACGAGATGCTGCTGCGGGAGATGACGTCGGACCCGCTGCTGCGGCAGTACGGGGTGGTGGTGCTGGACGAGGTGCAGGAGCGCACGGTGCCCACGGACGCGCTGCTGGGGCTGCTCAAGGACGTGCTGCTCCAGCGCCCGGCCCTGCGGCTGGTGGTGGTCACCTCACCCGCCCTGGAGCCACGGCTGCGAGCCTTCTGCGGGGACCCCCCCGTGGTGCGGGTCCCGGGGCACGGATCCCTGCCACAGCTGCTCTACCGGGAGCCGCCAGCCCACGGGAGCGTGGCTGCTGCCTGTCAGGCCGTGCTGGACATCCACCGGCGCCAGGAGCCCGGCCATGTCCTTGTCTTCCTGGCCAGCGAGCAGGTGGGCTGATGGGGGAGGTTTGGGGTGTCCCTCTCAGTGGGGAGCTCAAGGGATGACGGGGGCAGCTGGGGTTAAACTGGGGGAACTGGGCCTCCTTTGCAGCGGGAGGTGGGCACAGGGTGCGGTGCCGCGCTCTGACCTGGGAATGGGGACGCTGCGGGTGTCAGCAGGTGTCACCTGTGCCCCCTCGTCCCTGCCCAGGAGATCTCCGAGTGCTGCGCTGCCATCCAGAGGGAGGCCACGGCGCTGAGCCCGGAGCTGGGCCCGCTGCTGGTGCTGCCGCTGCACCCCGGGCTGGGCCGGGCCGTGCAGCGACTCTACGAGACCCCCGAGGAGAGCCGGGAGCGGCGTGTCATCGTCACCCACTGGCTCGGGGACTCGTCCTTCTCACTGGGCACCGTGCGCTTCATCATCGACTCAGGGCTGGAGCTGCGCAGCGTGAGTGGGACGGGATGGGTGGGATGCCCTGGGGGGCAGTGGGATCCTCCCTGCCGTGATGATCCAGGCTGGGAGGAGGGGTCCGGCCCGGGGAGGTGGCAGGGATGCCCCGCAGTGTCCCACTCGCAGCCTCCCGCAGGTGTACAACCCCCGAATCCGCGCCGAGTCCCAGGTGCTGCGGCCCATCAGCCGGAGCCAGGCCGAGTCCCGCATGCAGCGAGCCGCTGGCAGCCCCCCAGGTGAGACCCCAGGTGAGACCCCAGGTGAGACCCCTGCTCCTGCATCCCCCACTCAGGACTGCCGGCAGCCCCTGGCCCAGCACCTGTCCCCACCTGCTTGTGCCACTGCCCTGTCCCACCTCATGGCCTCTCTCCTGACTCAGGACAGAGTTTTCCAGCTAGCTCAAATATAGATTTTCTTCTCTCTCCAGCCCAAGGCCAGGAGGGGTCTTGACCAGAGCTGCTGTCTAGGTTTAGATCAGGATTTGAGCAGGCCAATTCCCTCTGAGCACAAGACTATCAACTGAGTAAAGAAGCCAAAAGGGCCGACTCTTCTGGGTTATATTTCACAGTTTATTCTTGCAAAGGGAACACCAGGAAAAGACAAAGGATTTGGGGGCCTGGGCTGCTCTTCTTTTAACAGGACTTCTTTGGAGGGTAGGAGTTTCATAAAGAACCAGTTATTCTTCACAGCTAACAAACTTACAAACTTTCTACAAATCAGGGTTAAACAAAATAAGATAAGAAATAACAGACATGGACTCCTACAAATGCTAGACAGTCAGGAATAGATCTTCAAAGGTGTGGGAGGGAACTCACAGGGGGAACTTGGAAATGTGGGGGGAGAGGAGGGGGGCAAGAGGAAAAAGCTGAGGGAGGGGGGGTACATCCCAAGCCGATCGCTACAAAAATAAACCGAAGTTCCTAACACTAGTAACTACTAACACCCCTTATCACAACACTCTCCTGCAGGCACCTGCCTGCGCCTCTACTCGGAGGCCTTTGAGCAGCGCCTGCCCCCCAGCCCTGCGCCCCACGTCAGCGAGACCAGCCTGAGCCGCCTCGTGCTGCTGCTGAAGCGCCTGGACATCGCCGACATGGGCCAGTGTGACTTCCTTGACCGCCCAGGTAGGGTCCACGAGGGCTGGGCATGGTGTGAGGGGCTGGAGCAGAGGGTCACGGTGGCACAGCTGTGACTGTGACCATCACTGTGGCCCTGGGTTGCCTCTGGAGAGGGACTGGGGGCCTGGCAGGTGCAGGACGGTGTGGGAAAAGCTGTCTGATGTCCCACCGCAGCCCCCGAATCACTGATGCAAGCGCTGGAGGACCTGGACTACCTGGCAGCCCTGGATGATGACGGGAACCTGTCGGAGGTGGGGATCATCATGTCGGAGTTCCCGCTGGACCCGCAGCTGGCCAAGGCCCTCATCGCCTCCTGCGAGTTCGACTGCGTGGAGGAGATGGTCAGCCTGGCTGCCATGCTCACAGGTACCGTGTGTGGGGCATGGGGTGGCCCCCAGGAGCCAGCAGTGCCAGGGAGGTGCTGGGGGCACGCAGTGACCCCCCCTGCCCACCCCCAGCAGCATCCCCCTGCTTCGTGCCCCTGTCCACACACCTGGAGGAGGCCGTGGCCCTGCGCCGGCGGGCACTGCTGCACCCCAGCGGGGACCACTTCACCCTCATCAACATCTTCAATGCCTTCCAGCAGCGTGAGTGTGGGCCTGCACCCCTGTGGGCATCCCACAGAGCCCTTTGTGTCCCCTGGATCCCCTGCTCCTCCTGGTGTTCCACACCCCCTCACGTGTCCTGGAGCTACATTCCTGACCCGCTCCCAGTGCCCAGCCTGGCTGGGAGAGGATCTGGGGGGTCCCAGCTCTAGCCTGGGGGCTGTGCCCTCTGCTCAGTCCCTGTCACCACTGTGGAAGGGGTCACAGGCAGGGGGAGCAGCAGTGCTTCCGTGGTCTCCAAGCCCCCAGCCCAGCGGGCTCTCTGCTCACCTCTCCCCATCCCCACAGCGCCACTGTCCTGTCCCCGCTGTGCCAGCCCTGTCCCCACATCTCTGTCCCTGCTGCAGATGCAGGGGACGAGGGCTGGTGCCGGAAGCACGGGGTGTGCGCCGAGGCTCTGCGCCTGGCGGGCACCGTGCGCGCCGAGCTGCTCGAGGTCATGCGCCGCATCGAGCTCCCGGTCTCGCCACCCGCCTTTGGCTCCGACGCCAACGCCCTCAACATCCAGCGGGCCCTCATCTCCGGGTACTTCCTCAAGGTGGGCCCAGGGGGCTGCGGGGAGCTGTGGGGAAGCTGTGGGGGTGCAGCAACCACCTCATTCCCTCCCGCTCCCTCCCAGGTCGCCCGAGACATTGACGGCTCCGGCAACTACGTGATGCTGACGCACAAGCACGTGGCGCACCTGGCCCCCGCCTGCGGGTACCTGCTGCGGCCACCCCCGCGCCGCCTGCCCCCCTGGGTGCTCTACCACGAGTTCACCATCTCTCAGGACAACTGCCTGCGCGTGGTCTCGGAGATCCAGCCCCAAATGTGAGGGGACGGGGAGGGACAGGTCCTTACTGGGGGGTTCCTGTAGCTGGCTGACCCCAGCCTGTCCTCACAGGCTGGTGGAGTTGGCCCCGCAGTACTACCTGAGCAACCTGCCGCCCAGCGAGGGCCGGGACCTGCTGATGGAGCTGCGGGAGAAGGTGGTGGCAGCGGAGGACGCGCCGGCAGAGCCGGAGCTGGCAGAGGCGGCCGGAGGCGAGAATGAGCAGGGGGACGTCTGCGTCCTGCAGTGAAGCGGAGCAGCGGAGCCCCGCGGTGGGGCTGCCTGCGCTTGGCCATGGCCCCGGGGGACAGGGGAGCCCCGGGGAGGCCCCAGGGGGGGCCGTGCGGCTGCAGGGGCTGTCCCAGGTCCCAGGGAGGCGCGGGCACTGCCTGGCACTGCCTCGGTGCTGCGCCGCGGTTCAGTCGTGGGCCAGCGGCCGTGGGACCGCCCCGGCACCTCGGAGCGTGGATTGGGGAGCGCTGGCCCCGGCCGGGGGAGTCATGTGGGCCCTCCCCACTGGGCTCCTTCACCCTGTCTTTCCCGGGGGTGCTGCGGGGCCGGAGGCATCGCCTGTCCCGCTCCCCCTGCGCCCGGGGCCGAGGGGCCACGCACGGGTCCCTCCTCTATAAAGTTTTGTGACCTTTGCTCCTGGTTTGGTGTCCATGACTGCAGCGAGGGCTCCAGCCAGGGTGGGGTCCCTCCTGCAGAGGGTGGGCTGGCCGGGGTGGGCTCTGTCCCTGCTCCTCCCCTCTCCCAGGGATGGTTTCCATCTGTGAGGCCTCGCTCCCCTCCCACCCTTGTTTCGGGTGCCAGGCTGGGGTCTCAGCCGTGCTGAGGCACTGAGGGCATCCCTGGCCTTTGCATCAGGATTTCCCCTCGGTGGTTGTGGTTCTTCTCCAGAAGCCAAGGGGAAGCTGCGGTTGGCGAGGTGGGGGCGAGCTGTCCCCTGAACCTGCTGCCAGCGCCTGCTTCCCCCAGACCGGGCAGGGCACGGGTGCACCCCCAGGCAAAGCACCCCATCGGGGTCCCCTACACTGCTAGAGCCAAGAGCTGAGCTGCTGCACAGGGGCCTGGGGGTCCTGGCTCCCCCTCCCCACCCCACAGCCCACGCACAGGGGCTTGGCTGTGCTCAGGGAGGGGCCCGGAGGTCCCACTGCCCCGTGCTGGCCACAGTGCCTCAAAAGGTGAGAGCTGGGCTCCCCCAGCCTCCCACAGCCCCCACTTCCCCTTTGCTTTCTAGGAACTGCAGAAAGTACGTGAAAGGGTACAGTGCTCCCGTCCCCAGGGTGGGGTCTTCTACATGCCCTCGACATGGGCTGGCACCAGTGGGGTGGCAAAGGGGCAGCTGCTGACCGGGGTGATCTCTGTCCCTACATCTCTGCACAGGATCCCATGGGACACAGAGGGGAGGGAAGGGTGAGACAACCTGTGCCGGGCTGGGGGCATCACCCTGAGCCTCTGTGGGAACCCGTCCCTCTCCTTGGGGACCCACGGCAGCACATCCAGAGGGGCCCAGCCCTGAGCTGCCCCTCTCCAGACCCCCGGCACAGGTGCTGATAGACCTCACTGGTCCCCCTGCCCTGCAGCAGGGCACTGTGCAGACCCTCAGGTGGGGCAGGACCCCTCTGGGAGAGCTGGGACCACCCAGAACCCCCCACACCATCCCAGGTGCCCAGCTCTGCCCCTCCCACCAGGGCGTCCGGTGCCCCCCAGCCCGGGAAGTACCAGTGGTGAGTCCCAGGGCTGGGTGGGTGGGGAGTGGGGGGACGAGCGTGGGTCCCATTCTCCAGTTCTGAGAATTGTGATGCTGCTGTGGCTGCACCTTGGGGCAGCCCCACGGAGTCCAGCCCAGTATAAGACCACAGCCCCCAGCCCTGCTGAGCCCACCAGAGACACACGCAGAGGTAGGCACAGAGCGGGAGGGTTGGGAGGGTCTCGGGGGGGATCCTGCTCCCAGGGCTGGGGGCTCTGCCCTGGCTGGCTCCCTCTCCTGGGTTATGTCCAGCTGGAGCTGCCCTTCCCCTCCCGCTCCCTTCGCAGATGCTGGTGCTGGTGGGACTGGTGCTGTTCCTTGTGCCTGCAGAACCCCTGACTGCCTTCCCCCCGAAGTGTGAGTGCTGCTCCTGGGGCACAGGGGAGGCCTTGGAGGGGGGACAGGGGCAGCTGCAGGGACTGCAGAGGGTGTGGGGGGCATCCCAAACCCACATCCCTGTGATAGGGGTTAGGACAGCTCTGCTGGGATTAGAGGATGGGCATGAGGGTGATGTGTGGTGGGTATGGGGTGAGGGAGCGAGGGGACAGATGCAGAGTGCAGGAGCAGGGTGAGGACCGTGGGACAGGGTGGTTGTGAGGCCAAGGGGCACCCAGCCCCATGGTGGTTTGGGGGACAATCTGCCCCCCACCACCGCCCATCTCTGACCACAGGCTCTGCCTCTCACCTCCAGTCCAGGTGGGGAAACTCAACCAGGACGTGGTGGTGCAATGTGACACTTCAGAGCAGCACATCTACTGGACACTGAACGGCGAGGAGGAGCCCATGGCCGAACTGGTGCCTGAGGGCCAGAACCTCACCATCCTCGGCTTGGACCTGCCAGCCACTGGCAACTACAGCTGCTGGGCTGGCCCCGTCCTGCTGGACACCACCTACGTGGTGGTCAGCGGCACCCGTACGGAGGGGCACGGCTGGGGCAGCCAGGGGTGATGGGGTGCAGGGGGTGCAGAGCTGAGGACCAGGAGATTCTCGTGCCCAGCCTGTGGGGCTGTGGGGCTGTGGGGTTGTAGGGAGTGCTATGCAGGGAGGGGGCACCGCTCCTGGTCTCATGCAGCCCCTGACCAGCCACCCCTCGGCCCTCTCAGGTGAGGAGAAGATCAATGTGTCCTGCCAGGCTGAGTCCTACAACGGCTCCTTCCACTGCTCCTGGCCTGGGCCTCCCTCTGCCATCTTCCGAGCTCGCCTCACACGCAGGTGGGTGCCCCAGGACCCCCCAAACCCACGCCAGCACCACAGACCCTGAGACGTGCTCACACCTCCCTCCCCACAGCGATGGCTCCGTGGGGCCATGGGTACCGGTGGCCAGTGACCATGGCCAGTTCAACACCAGCCTTGCTGACCCCTGGTTCTGCCCCTTTGGGGAGGAGCTGCACCCGCTCCAGCTGCACCTGGAGGGGCTCTCGGACACCTCCTACCTCAACCTCTCCAGGCACTTCTTCCTTCGCGACATTGGTGAGCTCAGGGCAGGAGAAGTGGGGTGGGGGGGTCTCTGGGGGGTCTCAGCCGCTGTTCTGAGCCCCCTCTGTCCACAGTGCGTCCTGATCCACCCCAGGAGCTGAGCCTGCAGCAGCGGGGGCAGCAGCTCCACCTGGCCTGGGCCCCCCCAGCCTCCTGGCCGCTCCCCAAGTCCTACTTTGCTCTGCTCTACCATCTACAGTATGAGCTCCACAACGGCACCCAGGTAACGGGGAGGGGTCTCTGCCCGGGGGGACCCTGCACAGGTCTGTGCCCACCCTGCCCTGTGCCCACCCTGCCCCGTCTGGGCATCCACGGCCCCTCCTCACTCTGCTGCTTCCCTTTTTGGGGTGATGAATTGTCTCCCCTGCTCCCCCCGGTGCTGCAGGGGTCAGGGGGTGCTGGTGCCTCCTCCCCGAGGGTGTCCCTGTACCGTGCCCTGCCCCCTTTGCAGGTTGAGCAGTTCGTGGAGGGTGTGGAGGAGACTCCGGTGCAGGAGGGGGCACGACGGGTGCGAATCAGCTGCCGGGATCCCTACACACCCCCAGCCTGGAGCCCCTGGAGTGCCTGGATGGGCCTCGATGTGCCCCATTAACAGAGGCTTTGAGAGTGCTGTCCCCAAGAACGGGCACCTCCTTTCCGCAGAACCCCCATCCCTTTACAGCTCAGAAAAGGATTTTTGCCCCTATTAAAACTCTGGGATTGGTTTTGCCACCACAAACCCTGGTCTGTGTGGGAAGGGAGGTGCTGAAACCCCAGAGCTTTCCAAGGGCACAAGTCTCAGCCCTGGGGTCCATCTGCACGGCTGGGAGAGGCTCCACCCGTGCTCCAGCCCAGATCGGGGGGACAGGTGGCATAGAGGGTCCCCACAGCCCTGTCCAGCTACACATGGACTCCCTGAACTCCCCCGATCCTCAAAAACCCCTCCCAGCTCTGCCTCCTTTCTGGGGACTGCGGTGGGACAGCGTCCCCACATACAGAGCAAGTCCTGGGGGCAACACCCCGTCCCCACATCCCGGGGAGCAGGATCCCATCCTGACCCCCAAAGTGCCGGTGACAGTGTGGGAACAGGAACCACCCATCACCCCCGAAGCTGTGGCCCCACAATGTGTCCCCTCAGTGTCCCTGTGCAGTGAGGGGTGCACCAGGCAGGAAGGAACCCACACTCCTCCATGAGCCGTTCCCCACCGAGCCCCCCGCACCCCACCACGGACCCCTGGAGCGCAGCCGGGGGTGCCGCCCACCCCCCTCCAGACGGGCTCCGGGTGATGCCACGGGGCTTTATTGAGGTGCTTCCGCACGGGTCTGGGCCGGGACCCCCACCCCGGAGAGGCTGGTGAGTGTGTGTCCCCACGGGCGCTGCCCTCCCGGGGGTCCCGGGGCAGGCGGGCACGCACAAGTCCGGGAGACCCGTGGAACGGGGGGATAGAAGGACCGGGGCTCCGTGAGTCCACAGAGGTCCAGAGGGTCCCAGGGAACCGTGTCGGGGGTCTGGGGTCCGGCAGAGGAACCGGGGTCCGGTGGTGGGGCTGAGGATCCGGTCCCGGCGGTCCAGTGGTACCGGCAGGGCCGGGCTCCGGTGGTGGGACCGGGGCTCCGGGGGTCCGGTCACGGCGGGGCCAGGCCGCCCAGGCGCAGCTCCTCGCTCTCCAGCATCTCCCTGGAAAAAATGGGCCGGGCTAAGCCCCTCGCCTCCCGTGCCCCCCGCGCCCCCCTCGCGTACCGGTACGCGGCGATCTCCGCCTCCAGCGCCATCCGCAGCCTCAGCAGTGCCGGGTACTCCCGCAGGCACCGGGCCATCTCCGCCTCCGCCGCCCCGATCTCCCGCTCCAGCTCCGCCACCCGCTCCTGAGCCGGGCCGTCAGCAGCGCGGGGGCCGCGGGGCGACCCCCGGGACCCCCGCACACA
>NC_031771.1:66919430-66921671 GCF_001522545.3 Parus major
CCCCGCTCCGCCGGTCCCGCAGCCCCTCCAGCTGCCGGTGTAACGCGCCCACCGCCCCCCGCAACGCCTCCACCTCGGCGGCTCGGGCTCGCAGCAGCCTCCGGTAACCGGCGGCCTCAGCACGGGCACGAAGCACCGCCTCGCCGCCGCCCCACCGGCACCGGGGCCGGCCCTCGGCCGCACTCATCCCGGTGGTAATGCGGTTCCACCCCTCCGCGTCACGGAACCGCAGCCAATCCCGCCGGTACCGGGTGTCCGACTCCTCCCGGTAGCAATAGAGAGGGGGAGCCGGCAGAAGCCTGTCCCCCAAAAGTGGGGTGAGGGGCTGCGGTATTGCGGATAGCGGCGGGGTGGGGGGCAAGGTCGAGTTCAGGGTCAAGGCCACCGCTGTTGCCCCCCCGCATCCCCTTCATTCCCTCCATCATCATCAGCAGGGGCTGGAGTCGGGCTGGATGGTCCCGGCGGGGGGAATCCCCACTTAGGGGGTCACTGGGGAGGGGGTGCAGAGATTTGCCAGAAGAAGGGGGATTCAGCCCCTCCACACCCCACGAGTGTCCTGTGGGTCACACCAAGGCTCGGTCTGTGGGAGGTGATGGCAGTCCCGGGGGAGTCAGGGACTGGTGCAATCCGTCAGCACGGGGGGCACCCCGAGAGTCCACGGCGGGGGGCTGCAAGGACATGTCCAGGCTCAGGGAGCTGACAGAGCAGTGGGTGGGGGGCCGGGGGCCCAGACCATCAGTCTGTCCCACCACGGGGTGAGGCCGGGGTGGCCAAGTCCTTCATCCAGCCTGGAGGGCACAGATGGAAGCCGGAGGTGGCAAACTCCGACCGGAATAAGGCAAGTGGTGCGGGCGGTGCAGACCCGGCTGTCAGCACCAGCACCAGGAATGGGAGGTCCACGCCCCACCCTGCTCCAGGTGGGCTGGAGGCTGTGGGGTCTAAATGGAGCCAGTGTGACCCACGGAGGTGCTGGTGGGGGAGGCTGCAGAACCCTGCCAGGTGTGGGGGCCCATCCCTGGGCTCCCAGGGGTGCAGGCAGGGAGCTGCAGGTGTCCGTGGGGTGTAGAGACCCAGCCGTTGGCTCTCACGGGTCTGAGCAGGGAGCTACAGACATCCATGGGGTGCTGGGGCCCAGCCCTGGGCTCCTGGGGGTCAGACAGGGGGCTGCAGAGGTCCATAGGGCATGGGGGCCCTGCTCTGGGCTCCTGGGGGTCCACGCAGGGGGCTACACCCAGCAGTGCTCCAGGTGGGGTTTGGTGAAGCTTTGAGTCCAACCACAGGGGCACGGCCTCCCTCCTGGGTGGTCCTGGGGGGCTCCCCATGGCAGGGAGGGGGCTGCCAGTGGGGAGCTCCCAGGAAGCTGCAGCCCCTTCCCTGCCATGGTCCAGGCTCAGAGCCCAGCGGGCTCCCACTGCCACCTCCAGGCACGTCAGCAGCACCCAAGGCCCTCACACCACAGAGGCCACCCCCGAGACCGACGTCACCTTGTTGTCCTCGGCCCAGGGCTGGAGGTTTTGCAGGGCGTAGAGCGAGGAGTTGTGCATGCAGAGCGGGTCCTGCGGCAGCGGCTGCGCCAGGCTCTTCTGGAAAGCCTCCTGCTGCAGGTGCAGCATCAGCCTGTTGGCCTGCTGCCGCTCCGCCTCGCGCTCCTCCGCCGTCTGACGCCTGCAGACACCCACCACTGGCTCAGACCACAGCTGGCACTGCCCCACAGCACCATCCCTTGTCCCCTTATCGCCGCCGTGTGCCACTGTGACACATCCCACAACACCACACCTCACCCAGCAGTGCACAAGGGAGGCCACGGTGATGGGCAGCTCATCCCATCCATCCCCAGTCCATCCCTGTCCCATCCTCTCCCGGGGGCTCGCTGCTGGAGGGATGTGGGGTTTGGGGCTATCAGGGTGGCTGCCAGAGGGACGTGAGCATGGCCGTTGTGGCGGCTACCCCGGAGCCGTCCCTGTTACCTCCACTTGGTGCGGCGGTTCTGGAACCAGGTCTTGACCTGGGCGTCCGTCATCTTGAGGGCCTTGGCCAGGGTGGCACGCTCGGCCGAGGCCAGGTATTTCTGCCGGTGGAAGCGCTTCTCCAGCTCGCAGATCTGCACCCGGGAGAAGGATGTCCGCGGCTTCTTGCGCTTGGGCGGCGTCCGGTTCTGGTACGGGTGCCCGATGCGCCGCGTGACCGCGAAGGGCGACAGCGCGGCTGTGGGGACAGCGGGGTGAGGGGGTGAGGGGTGAC
>NC_031771.1:66921833-66932411 GCF_001522545.3 Parus major
CACAAAGGGATGGGGTGTTCCAGAGGGGCACATGGGGAGCTCCAGGGGGACACATGGGGAGCTCCAGGGGAGCCACCGGAGATGCCAGGGAGAGTAGGGGAGGGGGACACTCAGGGTCATCCCCACCTACTCTCCCACCTCAGAGACAGGAGGGCAGCTCAAGACATGGCATGAAGGAAGACCCGTCCCCTCTCCTACCCCACGGCACAATTGCTCCCCCGGCCCGGTGGTCAGCGCTGGAATGTCGGGGTGGTTGGGCTGGCCCGTTCACAGGACTGATACAGAACGGGCTGCACAAACCCACCCTCCCCTCACACCGAGCCCTGCCGCAGCCCCCGAGAAGCCTCTGCAGCGCTGCAGGGGCTGCCCAGCCCTGCCAGAGAGGAGATGGGACCACAAAAGCTGTTGGGAGGCAGTGTCTCTTTCCATGTGCCAGCAATGCCAGAGGCTGGGGAAGGGGATGTCCCTGCCCAGCTGAGGTGTGAGCCAGCCCTGGTGAGGCCAGCCTGCCACGTCCCAGCCCCAGAAGCTGCCGGAACATCAGAGCAGCAAAGCAGCAGGGAGGAAAGCAGAGGCTTGGCAGGGTCAACCCCCAACGCCTGCACCCCTCCTGCTCTGGCATCAACCTCGGCCAAGCCATGACCTTACATCACCATGGCGCCATGGCACCACAGCCATCACCAGGGCCAGCGCCGCGTGGGCAGGGCTGCACATGGCCAGGACCACTGGTGGCCACGGGACCCCAAGCCCCCATGGCACAGGGGTGTGGGGCACAGCCCACAGCACCCCAGGGACCCTCTGGCGCCCATAGACCCCACCTCCCACCCGCGCCCAGGAGGCCGCCGGCGGGGGCGGACACGGTTGACGCAGGTGGAGCCATGCAGTCAGGGGGGACGGAGGCCCCCCGTGCCCCCTCCCCACACGGGGCGGCCCCTCACCGGGACCAGATGCCTCCTGCCCGCAGCCCACCCCAAGGCCAGCGGTGCTGAGTGATGGCTGCGAGACCCCGTGCCAGGGAGGGGCTGCCCCATCCACCCAACGCTGGCGCCAGGCAGGAGACGAGGACGTCACCCGCCACCCCTGCGCGGGGACGGTGCTTCGTCACCGCTGCCATGGCGGGGTGGGCCGGGAGGCGAACGCGGTTCTGCTGGCGTCCGGGCGGGACCCCCGCAGTCCCCAGCCTCCCGCCCCACACTGCCCCATTGCCCACATGGCCGGCACTCGGCCCCCGGCCCCTCATGGCCTCCAGCCTCGTCCCCGCCTGCGGCCACACACTGTGGACGTGGCAGTGCCGCCATCTTGGGCGGGAGCAGAGCTGAGCCGGGCCGGGGGTCCCCAGCACCCACACACGGCCCCAGTGCCCGGGACCCCAACCTCAGCACCCCTCCTGCTTCTCAGGTGCAGCAAGCAGCACCCCCACCCCAGCACTGCTGCTCAGCCCCTGCCACGGCCCCACCAGCAGCCTCCCCTCAACCCCTCACTGCCTCCCCAGCGCCTGCATCGCCACAGGCCCGCCTGGGCTCTCCCACACCGATCCCTGCACGCTTAGATCTGGGGTCCCATCACCAGACACCCCACGGTTACCCCTCCATCACTGGCCCCATCCTCAGGGGTTTACAAGGCCGGGGCATCTGCTCTGCATGGATGGGCTTTGTCCTGCAGCCCCACGGTGGGTCCCCCACCCTTCATTGTGTCCCCACAGAGCCCCCACATCGCATCTCACGCACTGCAGAGCCCCCACCCCACCACTCTCGGTCCCGAGGGAGGCCTCACTCTGCACCCCACGGAGCGCTCACCCCACATCCCGGCTCCCCACAGCCTCCAGCAGCTCCCTGTTATGGTGGGACGGGGTCACCACCCGGTTTGGAAACCGGAGAAGAGACCAAACACGAGTGGAGCTCGAGACCGGAGCCTGCTGGGACCCCTCGGGCTCCACCCGGAGCCGCCGTACCCTGCCCGGTGCCGCGGTGGAGCCGCCGGTGGCCGCGTTTACCCCGAGCCGCCTCCGCGGGACCCGACGGCGGCGGGAGAGGACCGGGCGCTTTAGGAACCTGTGGAGCTCACGGTCCCCGCCATCCATCCCCGTGTCCGCCCCGATCCGCGCACCGCGCTGCCCCCGACGGAACCCCGGCAGCGGCCGGTGCCGCGTGAGTCCCCGGAGCCGTCAATAGCCGCCGGTAGCCGCCAGCAGCCGTTCCGTCCTCTCACCTGAGAGCCGGTCCTTGGCGATGCGGCGCGTGGTCTCCATCCAGGGGAAGGTGAGCCCCGGTAGCGCGGGCCCCGGCGGCGGAGCGGCGGGCGCCGGGGCGGGCGCGGGCCGGTGCGCCGGGACGCGGATGACTCCGGCGGGCGGCGCGGCGGGCGCGGGGGTCACGTTCACGCTCACGTTCATGCTCATGTTGAGGTTGTAGGAACCGAGCGGACCGGTGGGGCCGTAGCCGCTGCCGTAGAGCCCGTAGTCGGGCTCTGCCGCCGCCCGGTGCGGCCCCGTGGGCTCGGGGCCGCCCAGGATCTGGTCGATGCCGAAGCTGATGGGCTCGTGGGGCGCGGGGGGCCCCGGGCCGCCGCCCTCCCGCTCCATTCCGGCCGCGCTCAGAGCCGGCGGGGCGCGGGCATGGCCGGGGGGCGGCGGGGGGCGACGGTGGCGACGGGCACGGAGCGCCCGGTGCGGGGCAGGACGCGGTGCAAGGTGCTCCGGACCCGGAGCAAGGTGCGGGGCAGGTGCCGGGTGCGGGTGCGGGCCCGGGGCAGGGTGCGGGGCATGGCTCGCAGCCGCTTGCGGGGTGCTCCGGACCCGGAGCAAGGTGCGGGGCAGGTGCCGGGTGCGGGTGCGGGCCCGGGGCAGGGTGCGGGGCATGGCTCGCAGCCGCTGGCGGCCCCGGGGCGGGAGCGCGGGTGGGCTGCGGGCCCTGGCGGGACGCGCTTTTCTGCCCCGCTCCATCCGGACCGGCCGAACTCCCACCGCCTGAGCCCTGATTGGCGGCCGCGCCCCGTGATTGACAGCCCGGGGCCCCGCCCCCGCCCCGGGACCCCGCTCCCGCCGCCCCGGCTCCGGGACGAGCGGACGGGCCCGTCGGGTGCCGAGCGCCCGCGCCCGGCACGGCCCCCGCACGCCCCCCGTGCACCGACGTGCTCAGCACCCGGCGTCCGCCGGCCACCCCACCCGCCCCACCGGAGCCGCTGCCGCATCGGGCAGCAGCGCGGAGCCTTTTCTCGTCCGCGCTCCGTCCGCAGCCCCGTCGGCGCTTCCAGCCGCCCTTCCCGGGGCGCACGAAGCGACCCCTGCCCCAGCGCCGTTACCGCGGGGCGCACGGACCGGCTCCTGGGGTGCGCACCGAGCCCGGTTCCCGCTGAGCCCGTCCCCACGGGAGGGAATGGATCTGGCGGCTCGGGGACCCAGGGGTTGTTCCGACCTGCCGTTCCCAGAACACGGCCACATCCCGGGACGTGAATCCCAGACCTCCTCGAGGCGCCGTTGCCGGTAGCTGGGGGGTCTCAGTTCCCAGGAAACCTCCTTTCCCGGGGCACCGACCCCACGCCGACCTTCAGTTCCCGGGCCACGAATCCTCTTTCCCCGGGACCTGCCGTTCCCGGTATCACGGACCCCATTTTCCAGGGACCAGACTGTTCTGGGGGATGGAGTCCGACACCCGTGGCCCCGCCATTCCCGGAGACAGACCCCGGTTCCCGGCACGCCGTTCCCTGGGACAGACCCCTGTTCCCTGCCCCGCCTTTCCCGGTGAGAGAACCCAGCCCGGCGCCGTCGGCGGGCGGTAACGGCAGCGGAGAGCGGCACGGGCTCTGCCGGCTCTTCCGACGACATCGCGACAGCGACGCGGCGGCCCCGCGGGTGGGTTCCCGGCGGCTCCCGGGCGGGTCACGGCCCCGGGACAGGGACTGGTGGGGCGGAGACGGCTTCCTGGGCACCCTGGCGCCACCGGTCTGGGGCAAATGACATTACCGGGGCCTGCGTCTGTAAATCACGGCGGCACCGGGGGCTGCAGCTGCCGCACCGGGAGCGCGGCACGCCCCGGGGCACCGGGGGCACCTCACATCCCAGGGGCAGCGGGGGACACCGGGTGGTCCCAGGCTCGCTGCAGTGTGGGGTGCCCGTCCCTACAGCCGCAGCTCTTCCGGGGTGTGGGGCTCCTGTGCCACCCTCGGCCGTGCCCACGTCCCGCCACGGCACCGGGAACGGCCGAGCTGCCCCTCCTCACACCGGGACGGAGCCTCGTGTGCCCAGAAGGGGAGGGGGACACAACACCGGGACCCTGCCCTGCAGGCGCCATGGCTTTCTGGCGTTTCCTGCTCGCAGCCCGGCAGGTGCCGGGACAAATCCCAGTGTTCCCACTGTGGCTTTTCCACCTGGAAAGAGCCACCGGCTTCGGGTCTGCTGCGGCAAAGGGACCCGCTGTGACCCCGTGGGGTGCAGCCATGGCGGCGGCAGTGGCAGTGACAGCGGTGGCAGTGGCAGTGGGAGGAAATGGCCGGTGCCGGAGGAGGAGGAGGAGGCGGCAGCAGGTTAATTGAACCCGGAGCAGGAGGCAGATGTTGCCGTGCCCAAGGGCTGGAATCTGCCGGGCTGGGAGATGGATTGGGGGGCTGTGACGGGGCCGGGGGCAATGCGGGCTCACCCGGCGCCTGCTTGAGCCAGGGCCCGCCCCATGCCCACGGGGGTCTGCAGGCGGCAGCCCCGGCCCGAGCAGCCCCCCTGCCCGGCATCCTCCAGCACCACGACCAGGGCTGCCCTGGGAGGGTGTAGGGAAGAACTGAGGGTGCTCAAGGAGAATGAGCCCCTTCCCACCCTGGTGCAGGGTGTCTCCCTCCCAGGGACCCCGCTGGCCCCTCACTGTCACCATCCTTGTGCCACCTGGAAGGAAGCCGTGTCCCTGTGCCTGCCCCAGGGTCCCCTGAGCCACTGTGGGGACGAGACAGGGTCCCTGCACCCGGGACCTCCCAGTTCGCCAGTACAGACCCTCCCTCGTTTCTCGGCCACAGCAGGGACCTCCGTGTCCTCGGTGCGTGCCGCCTCCCACCCCAAGGGGCCGGGCCTGGCGGTTCTCGTGGGTGGCGGTGACAGCTGGAGGGGATGCGGCAGAAAAAAGGGCATTTGCCCAGTTCCAGGAGGGAATCAGCCATCATCAGCCAGTGCAGCACCAGGCCCTGCCACCGCCACCAGCATTTCCCCGTCCAGCGCCCTCCACGCCCCTCTGCACAGCCGTGCTGGGAGCAGGGGGTCACACATGAGGTCTGACCCCTGCCCACCCCACCCCGGGGGTGCTGCCGAAGCTCCTTGTCCCGTCCCCCACCGTGGCCCTGGGGCTGCCGGTGCAGCTGCGGCGCTTCGTGGTGCCGCGTCCCCGGTGCCGACCGTGCCGGTGTCCCCGTCCCACACGGGGACGCCTCGGGCACTGCTGCCGGGGCGGGGGTCGCTGGGACGGGTCCCTGCCTGTCCCCGGTGCCGCCGGCGGCCGCCCCGGTGCCCCGGCCATCACGGCGATGGCGCGGTGGGGACCTGGCAGGGCCCCTCGTTCCCACCGGCCAGAGGCTGCCACGCACCCGCTCCCGCCCGCTCCCCCCCGTAATCTCATTACCGCTGGACGTCCCCTTCTTCCTCCCGCTTCCCCCCAAACCCGCTGGCAAACTGGAGGGACAGTCAGCTCCTCTCTGGCTGCTGGGTTAATTCTGGGCTAATTAGATGAACCAGCCCAGATTGGATTACTTTAGCCTGCATTTGGTCCTCCAGTCCTTGGCTTGCGGCTCCCGGGGGAGCTGCTGGCGCCTCCTGCCTCAATCAGACACTTCTTAACCGCATGAAACACTCCCGGTGCCCCCCGCCGCCCGCCCGCCGCGGGCGCCGGCACCCGGACGGGGTGCGCGGGGTGAGGCGGCAGCAGCCGGTGGGCGCGGTGCCCACCCCGACCCGGCTGACACGCCGGGAGGGCTGGGATGAGGATGGATGGGGCCGGGATGGGGTCGGGACGGAGCCGGTGTGGGATTGGGATGGGGTCGCTGGGGCCGCGGATGGCCCCCGCGAGCTCCCGGGGACCCGACGGCAGAGTCGCCCGCTCGGACGTCACGGTGGCCCTCGGCGTCTGCGCGGTGTCCTCGGGGAGGAGCCGGGTGCCACATGGGTGCGGGGGCGGCTGCACGGTGACGCCAACACCCGGCTGCTGGGGGGCTGCTCCCCCCGGGCATCTCCAGGCTGCAGCCCCGGGGCAGGGGACAGAGTCTTGGGGTTCCGGACTAGCACGGGCCACCCCCCTCAAAACCTTCCCCCAGCTCCGTGGTCTGGGAGCAGGGTCAGAAGGGCTGGGGGTGCACAATCTGGGCAGAGCGGGAGCTGAACCCCCAGGCTTTCAGTGGGGTGAGGGTAGTGAGAGGGGGGATGAAGCAGAAGGCAGGAGGGGATGCTGTGGGAGTGGGGAGCAAAAACAGCCCCCACCCCTTGGGCTGCAGGACAGGCAGCTCCAGCTCCACTGTGCCCAGGAGCCACGGGACACACAGTTGGGCACACCGGTACCATCTCCACCTCCCCAGGGTCCGACACCGGCTGGGGGCTGCTGAGGGGGCCTGCCCGGCCAGGGGGCTGCAGGTGACAGTGCTGCCCGTCCTGGTAGGCTGGTGCCCATCGGGCGACCACAGTGTGCCGGTGGCTGGTGGCCGCTGACAGCCACGTCGCTCAGGGCCTCGTTATCGAAGGTTAATTGGATTCTGCAGATGTACTCGGTGCATTAGGCAGGAGATCAGTCCATGAGCACCCAGCCCCCGCTGCCCTATAGGGACCCCTTCTCATCTGAGAAGGATTAATGGGGGACCCCTGCCCACCCTCTGGGGACCCCTATCCGCCCTGGGAGACCCCTGCCCGATCTAACAGGGATCCCCTGCCTTTCTTGGGGGATCTCTATTCACCTGACAGGGTGGGGGGAGCTAACGCTGCTGCCCGGCTTTCATTGCGCTCATGAGAGTGTCCAGCTTCAGCCCTGCCCTCACTGCACTCATGAGAGTGTCCAGCTCCAGCCCTGCTCTCACTGCACTCATGAGAGTGTCCAGCCCCAGCCCTGCTCTCATTGCGCTCATGAGAGTGTCCAGCCCCAGCCCTGCTCTCACTGCACTCATGAGAGTGTCCAGCCCCAGCCCTGCTCTCATTGCGCTCATGAGAGTGTCCAGCCTCAGCCCAGCCTCGCTCAGCCCCAACGAGCGATCCGGCCGGGAAAGCGCCCGGCAGCACTTCCCAGAAGGAGCCGCCCCGGCCCTGCCGCGGAAATGGAGCTGAATATCTGAGCAGGGCTGAGCTAAAAGCCTCGGCCCCGCAGCCCCGCGCAGCCCCGGCGGCTCCCGCCATCAATTATTAACGGCGAGATGGATCCGCGGCCTCGCCCGAGCCCGGCTGGCGGGGGCGGCTCCGGGAGTACCGGCTGCTGGGACCCCAGCCCCGGGATGGGCTCTCTGCCCTCGGTCCCGTGCCAGAGCCACCCACAAAGCGCGTTCCTCGCCCGGCCGGGACTCGCGGTGTCGGTGCCGTTGCTGGGTGCGGTGCCGGTTCTCCTCACGGCGGCGGGAGAAAGCGATGCTGCCCCGCCGCGGGGCCGCGCTGGCCCCGCTGTGACCCCCGCCCCTCCCCGGATGGTTCCTGGCAGGTACAGATGGGACCGGACCCTCCCCAGCCGGGGGTCACCGGCCCCCGCCGCGCTCTCGCCTCCCCGGAGGCGCGGGCAGGGCGTGGGCGGGCGGAGGGGCGGGGGCTGCTCCGGAGCCTCTGCCCGCCGGCGCCCCAGCACCGGGAGGGGCCCGTGCTGCTCCCGGTGGGGTCCCGTGGCCCGGCCACACACCGTTCGCGGCCCGGAACGAGGGGCTGGCACCGGGGTCACCGGAGCTCTGCCGATGCCGCACGGGGCCAGGCTTAGACACACCGGTCGGGCAAGGGGAACAGCGGGACTGGCTGGGCTGGGCACATCGAGGGAGCTGAGGGGAGTAAGTGCTGTGACCCGGGACCGGGACCGGGGCCGGGATCACGACCAGGAACAGGACCGAGATGTATCCAGGAGCCCCAAAACCGCACTGTCCCTGGCCGTGGCAGCCCGTGCGGAGCAAGGCTGGCTGTGTGCTGTGTGCCAGGAGCTCCATGCTGGGGTGGTGGGCGCCAGCCCCTGCTCGGGGGTCCCGCCGTTCTCCTCTGCCCGCTCCCACTCCCTGGCATGTACCAGCCTTCCCCGCCGTCCGGTCTGGGTTCCGGGGATGTTGAACAGTCCGTGAGGAGCCGTGGGGAATTGGGCTCGGCTCCGCATTAGCGCGGCCGCTGCTTCCCCCGAGCCAAACCATCAGCGCGGCCGCGGCTGCGTCGGGTGGGGCCGTGTGGGCTGCTCCGCTGGCACCCCAAAGTGTCAGCACCCCAACACCCCGAACTGCCAGCACTTCAACCCTACCAGCACCCCAGCACCGGACACCCCAAACTGTCATCACGCTGGTTCCCCAGCTACACCCCAGCACCCCAAACCTGCCTGAACCCCTGGCACCCCGAAGTGCCCCGGTACCCCGAAGTGCCAGGGCCACTGCCTCCCTCAGCCCAGCCGCCGCAGCTCACCCTGTGCCCCAGCCGGGACACCCCCGTGTCCCCTCCCGAATCCTCTCAGACCCCCTGATGCCCCCCAGACCTCCTGCACCCCACGGCTGCCCCTAACCCATCCCCCTGAGTCCCCTGTCTGTACCCCGCGCCCCACCCAGACTCCTCGTCCTCCTCGTAACCTCCAGACCCCCTCAGACCCCCTCAGATCCCTTCAGACCCCCTCAGATCCCCTCAGGTCCCCTCAGACCCCCTCAGAGCCCCTCAGGTCCCCTCAGAGCCCCTCAGGTCCCCTCAGAGCCCCTCAGACCCCCTCAGAGCTCTTCAGGACCCCTCAGGTCCCCTCAGAGCCCCTCAGGTCCCCTCAGGTCCCCTCAGACCCCCTCAGAGCCCCTCAGGTCCCCTCAGAGCCCCTCAGAGCCCCTCACCCCCGGACCCCCGCCCCTCCCGTTCCCCCGCGTTGCTCTGCTGCCCTCTGGCGGCGTTCCGCAGCACCGCGCGCACGCAGAGCCCTTTCTGATTGGCGGCCGCTGCTGTCCGTCAAGAGCGCGCCCTCTCGCTATTGGCCAGTGCTGGGAACACCCTCCCCTAAATACGGCGGGTCCAGTGGCGGCGGCTCCCGGCCGGTCCCCCGGTCACGGACGAGGTCGAGGGGTCTCGGGATCCCGGGCCTCTCGCCGTGGGTGGTGGTGAAGGCTCAGCACAGGGCCGAGCTTGCGCTGCCCGCCGCGACCCGAGACACGCGGGGCACGCTAGGAGTTGTAGTCCCGCCGCTCGCCGCGGCCCCGCCTCGAACCCGGAAGTGCGCGAGGCCACAGGCGGAGGCGGCTCTAAGATGGCGTCGCCTCCTCAGGGGGGCCCGATGGCCATCGCCATGCGGCTGCGGAACCAGCTCCAGGCCGTCTACAAGATGGACCCGCTGCGGAACGAGGTGAGCGGCCGTACCGGGAGGGCGGGAGGCACCGGGAGGAGGCGGTGGCGGCGACACCGGGGGCCAGCACGGGCGGGGACGGGAGGTGCCGCGGTGGTGCCGCTGGGGGGCGCTGTGAGACCGAGGGGCGGTGCGGGAGGGCGGGGCCAAGGGAAGGGGGCGTGGCCAAGGCTCGGGGCAGGCACTGGGCTGGGGATGTCCCCGCACCACCAAAATCCCATTTTCTGACATACTAAGGCAAAACAGGGGAGCCAGCCCCCTCCAAATCCCGTTTCTTTGGCGTAAAAATGGAATGCAGAGTGGTCAGTCCTGTTTTCTGGCATGTTAAGGAAAGACGGGGGGTGCAGCACCCCAAAATCTTGTGTTCTGTTGTAATAATGGAAGACAGGAGGCACAGCCCCCCCCAAAATCCTGTTTTTTGGCATAATAGGAGAAAAAAGAAGGCTTGACCCCCAGAATCCCATTTTCTGGCATATTAAAGTAAGAGAGTGAGGCCAGCCTCTCAAAATCCCATTTTCTGGTGTAATAATGGAAGACAGGGAGCAATCCCTACAAAACCCCATTTTCTGATGTATTTTAGTGAGACGGGGGCAGCCAGCCCCTCAGAATCTGTTTTCTGGCATATTAATGCAAAACAAGAGGTGCAACCCCCCCAAAATCCCATCTTCTATCATGTTAAGGGAATGGCAGGAGAACCCGTTGGACTAAGGGATTCCAGGTGAAGGATGAGAGGGGTCTCGTGGGGGAGGTCTCCAGGTGACAGCAATGTGTCCCTGCAGGAGGAGGTGAAGGTGAAGATGAAGGAGCTGAACGAGCACATTGTGTGTTTCCTGTGCGCCGGGTATTTCATCGACGCCACCACCATCACTGAGTGCCTGCACACCTGTGAGTGTCCCCACCCTTGGGGGGCTGGGGAAGGGGAGCTGTGAGTCCTGTGGGGGTGAGGTTCCAGCCCTGTCACACCTGTGCCTGTCCCCAGTCTGCAAGAGCTGCATCGTGAAGTACCTGCAGACCAGCAAGTACTGCCCCATGTGCAACACCAAGATCCACGAGACGCAGCCGCTGCTCAACCTGAAACTGGACC
>NC_031771.1:66932778-66941600 GCF_001522545.3 Parus major
GGGCTCAGGGGCCATGGTGGGCTCAGGGGCCATGGCCTGCAGCACAGTACGGGGGACATGAGGACATGGTGGATTCAGGGACAGGAATGGGGATATGGATGGGGAGAGAGAGAGGGATGGGGACAGGAACAGGGTCTGTGGTGGGTGCTTGGTGCAGTGGGAGCAGTGAAGGGAGGGAGGACAGCCAGGGACTGTCCTCAGGGGCAGATGTGCCCAGGTGTGTCCCTGAGTCATCTCTCCCTGGCAGGTGAGGAGAAGCGGATCCGGGAGTTCTACCAGTCCCGTGGCCTCGACCGGGTGACACAGCCCAGCGGTGACGGTGGGACAGGGGGGCACGGGGGGCAGCCAGCTGCGGTGCTGGGGGGTGTCAGGGGCACAGGGGGCTGACAGTGCCACCTGTGTCCCCAGACACAGTGGGAGGTGACCCTATGGGGCTCCCCTACAGCACCTTTGACCACTCGCGTGCCCACTATTTCCGCTACGACGAGCACGTCTCGCTCTGCCTGGAGAAGCTGAGGTGAGTCCAGGGGGGGCTGCAGCCCCTCGGTGTGGTGGGGAGGGGACACGGGGAACATTGGGCATGGCTCCCACCCCTGAGACCCTGGACACATGTCCCTTTCTCTTCCTGCCACAGCTCCAGCAAGGATAAGAGCAAGGCCGTGCTGCAGGTGAGTGGGGATCCCTGCAGTCCCCACCCCTGACCCCCAGCTCTCACCCTGACCCTGACAGGGGTGTGTAGGGTCCTGGGGGAGGGGGGTGTGGGGTCCCTGGAGGCCCCCACAGCCCCCCAACCCGCTCTGCCCCTTGCAGCAGAAATACGTGAGGTGCTCGGTGCGGGCGCAGATCCGACACCTGCGGAGGGTCCTGTGCCACCGGCTGGGGCTGTCCCTGCAGCACGTGAGTGGGGGTCCAGGGGGGTTCCCAGCCCCCAAGGGTGTCCAGTTCCCCCCTGATGCAGCCTCCCCGTGCAGGTGCAGATCCTGTTTGACAACGAGCCCCTCCCCGACCACATGACAATGAAGCAGCTCTGGCTGTCACGCTGGTTTGGCAAGGTGTGCATCCATCAGAAGGGATGGCAACCTCTGATTTTGGGGTTCACCCAGCCGGGGGGGTGGTGGGATGACCCTCTGGGGGTGGTTTGGGGCAGTGTGGGATTGGGGGATTGAGGATCTTTAGTCTGTGTGGTGATTTGGGGAGGTCCCTGGCCTCTGCATGCATCAAGCAATGGGGGGGTCCCCAAAGGGGTTGGCCAAGTTTGGGGTGCATCCCTAGGGGAGTCCCTAGGCTGGGATTGGGGGTTCCTGTGCCAGGGCACTTCCAGGCTGGGGTTTGGGGTCTCTGCCCCACAGGGATCTTGGGTTGAGGTTTGGGGTCATGGGCTGGGATGGGGGGGTCCCTATCTGGGGGCATTCCCTGGACTGAGGGTTGGATTCCTGCCCCGGGGGCGGTCCCTGGGCTGGGATATGGGATCTGTGCCCCAAGGGGGGTCCTTGGCTGGGATCCCTCCATCCCTGACCCCCCCTCACCCCACAGCCCGCGCCGCTCCTGCTGCACTACAGCATCAAGGACAAGAGGAGGTAGGGCTGGGGGGTGGGCACTGCCCCCCCAGTGCAGCCCTGCTCCCACCCCCCAACCCCCATAACTTATACCCCACTTTGAATTTATTTTTGGAATAAAATTGTGGAAAAGCCCATTGAGTCCCTGCTTTCCTTGGGGGTGGGCTGGAGGCTGCTGTGGGGGTCTCAGGACCTGGATCCCCTCTGTGCCAGCAGCTCCAGGAGCTGGGGGCTACATGTGAGGAGTCAGTGACCCCCAGATGGGCTGCACCCATGGGGGGCTGAGCCATGGGGAGCTTAGGGGTGCACTGTGGGGCTATGCAGCCCCTCCTGCCCGTTTCCCTCCGTGCTGGGGGGGTCTCACAGCCCCTCAGGGCCGTGCAGGAGCTCCCCACATCGAACCCGGCACGATCCCATCACAGCTGCCTGCTGCATGTCCAGCTCCTCCAGCCCACACGTAATGAGCCTTAATAAAGTCATCGGCCCTTTGATTGCCGGGAGAAGGGGGGAACCTCGCAGCCCCCACGCGGCCCTAATTAGTCCAGGACAATATTCCGCCATCTGGATCCGCCCGCGGCAGCCACGGGCACAGCTGCGGGCGGGGGGTTCCCGGGGCAGGGGTATCCCGGGGGTGGGGCTGGGAGCCGGGGCTGCGGCCCCCGTGCTGCGGGAGGAACAGGTGCCGGATCCCGGTGATCCCGGGAACGCGGCTCCGGAGGGGCCCTGGCTGCGGCACAGGGCTCAAAGCCTGACCCCGCTCCATCCCCTCCGGTACGGTGGTCGGGGATCACCCCTCCATCCTCGCCCCCCGAACGGGTGTCCCATCCTGGGCTGGGCATCCCACCGGCCTTGCGTGGGTGTGGTATCGGGTGCCCCGTGGTCCATCCTTCATCCCTGGCCCCGCACTGAGCCCCGCGCCGGGACCCCCGAGCCGGGACCCCCGCGCCGCCGCCGCCGCTGCCGGCGGATCCGGTTACGGCCCGGCCCGGCCCAGCTGTCGGCCATCGCTCACCGGGCGGGGGGCGGCCGGGCTCAAAGCCCCCACAAGGACCAAGGGAAACGCGGGGGCCGAGGGGCCATCCGGACACGGGGACCCCAAGTGGGGCTGGGATGGGTGGGCGGAATGAGGGTGGAGTGATGGGGTGCAGAATTAGGGTTCCAAGCGGAGAGGGAGGGGCGGGGTTGTGGAATGGGGGTTCCAAATAGGACTGGAGGGCTGGGGGGAGCAGGATGGGGGGGCTCGGTAGGGCTGGAGGGCTTGGGAGTCCTGAGCAGGGACAGAGGGTTCGGGTCACGGGATGGGTGTCCCAAAAAAAAGGCTGGAGGTGTGGGGAGCAGGATGGGTGTTCTGAACGGAGCCACAGGGATTGGGGTGCAAGACTGGGGTCCAAGGGTGAGGCTGCGGGATAGGGGTCCCAAACGGGATCAGAAGGTTGGGTGAGGGTCCTGAATGAGATGCAGAGCTGGAGGTGTGGGACAGGGATCCCTGCTGGCACCGGAGGGCTGTGGGTGCAGTATGGAAGTGCCAACCAGGGCTGGAGGAGTGGAGGTGCAGGATGGGGACCCCAAGCAGGGCTGCCTGTGGGGGAGGGGGCGTGTAGGTGGGTGAATGCACGGAGGGACAGACGGATGGACGGACGGACGGATGCCGGGGGTGTCGAGGCGGGGGCTGTCCCTGTGTCTGTCAGCAGCGGCTCTGGCAGCCAGTTACAGACGGCAGAGCAGGAAGCCCCCCGGAGCCCCCCACGCCCCCTCCCTTATCAGCGCCGGCCCCGGAGGAGCCTAATTCAAACCAACTGCGGGGCTGACGTTGGTAAATGAGCCCCCCGCCCACGGGGGCTGCCCCGGAGAAGGGAGGAGATGAGGGCTGGGGGATGCAGAGGGGCAGGGGCAGGTACTGGGGGGATGTTCCCGTATCCCCGAGGCTCTGTCAAGCTGAAGGCACTTTGATGTCCCCCTGCCCCGTCATGCTCCGAGGGGGCTAATGGCCCCCGGCTCCAGCCCGGCACGAGGGAAACCTGAGCCCCCATCCCCCTGTCCTTAACCTGGGGGGCTGTCGGGGGTCCCCAGCTCTGCCCAAGAGGATCTGGGCATGGCATGGACCCCCGTGACCAGGGGGACGGGACTCTTAAGAGCTCCTTGGCTATGTGGGACCCCCAGGGGTCCCGCTGGGGATGGTGGCACCCCCAGCCTGCAGGGTCCCAGGGCTCGGGGTGAGAGGTGAAGAGACCTATGGTGTCTCAGGGATGTGCCAAGGGATTGCAGGTGCAGTCCTGGGGGGGAGCTGTGAGAGGGAATCCTCAAGCCCCAGCCCTCCACAGCCCTGCAGCTCTCTGCCAGGCTGGGGGCAATGGGGGCACAGCATCGCCCCTCTCTCCAATGCCAGCGTCCCCAAGCACTGCATCCTCCTCCTCCACACCCCCCATCCCCGCCCCTCACTGGGGCCTATCCCCAGCCCCACAAAACCCCACAAAACCCACCAACCCCATGGATTCTCACTCTGGGGGTCCCGCTCACCCCCAGCCGCTGCCCTGACCTGGGGGTGGGCACAGGCGGTGGACCCCGGGCTGCTGAGCCCCCGGCTGTGCAGAACCCCCTCGGCTGCACCATCCTCGCCGTGCTCCGGCGGTACCGGCTCCGTGCAGCCGTGACAGAGACAGATGAGCCCCCGGCACATTCACACCCGGCTGAGGGGCCATGCCCGGTGTCCTGGAACGTGGTGGGCACTGGGTTGGGATGGGTGGGGACACGTGTGACACAGTATTGCCCCACAGCCTGACCTCTCAGCCCAGGGCACCCACCGGGCCCATGGCAGCACACAGCCACCCATTCATGTGGTTCCCATCCCATCCCATCCCATCCCATCCCATCGATCCCATCCCCAGCGGCACAGGAACGTGGCTGTCACGACAGGAATGAGCTGTCACGACGGGAATGAGCCATCGCACCAGCACGGGGATTTTCCCGAAACGAAGCGCCGGGATGAGGCTGATGAGAAAATCCAAATGCAATTTAATTCCTGTCACCGCCTGAGCGGCTCTAAATGACTCCGGGGGGTTCTGACGGGCCCACGCTGAGCTCCCCCCGCAATCCCGCCCCACACTGTGCCCTCCTCACCCCCGCTGCCCCCCCGGCCCCGCGTTTCCTGCCCGCTTCCTGAGGATGTGGGCACCGGCACTGGCACCGGGATGCCCGCCGGCGTGGGAAGGGGGGCAAGCAGGGGGGGCCACCTTCCTGCGGACAGAGGGGTCACGGCAGGGCCTGGGAAAGTGCCGCCCCCAACACCCCCAGCAGCCAACTGGAGGATCCCCAGGATTGCTCGGAGCAGCAGCGCTGGTGATGGGAGCACTTGTGGCACCGAGCCGTGGCACCCAGCCCTGCCACCGGCATTCCCGGACTGGTGACAGGACGAATGTCCCTAGCCAAAGGGGCACCGAGCACCGTCAGCCCCTCTTGGCACTGGTGCGAGGGGTGGTGAGGCCGTGGGAGCGGAGTCGAGGCACCTCTTCACATCTCCCGGTTTATTTTGGCCGCCGGAGTTTCCTCCAAGCCTTTGTCTGGTGGTTGCAGCCCCCCCTGGGCCCCCAGGTTTCCTGCGTGTCCGCAGGGGCGGGGGATGCGCCGTGGGACCACCGCCCCGGCACGCCCCACCGGGATCGGCGGGATGGGAATGAGAGGAGGAGGCTCCGGTGCCTGTGGTTCTGCCACGTGCACGGGTGGGATGTGGGATGGGACGTGGGATGTGGGATGTGGGACGTGGGATGTGGGATGAGGGATGGAGCTCACAGGGGTCACACACGTGGGGTACAGGTGGGCACAGAGGGCAGGTGTGGGGGCTCTTAGGGGGTGCCAGCCTGGTCCCCAGGTGAGGTTTGGGTGCTGCTGTCCTGACATGGAGGCTGGTGCCGTGGTGCCAGTGCCACGGTGTGGGTCCTGGTGCTGTGGGGTGGGTCCTGAAACCATGACATGTGTCCCAATGCCATGTGGGCCCCTGTACCGTGATGTTGGTCCTGGTACCATAAAGTGGGTGTCAGTGTCACAGTGTAGGTGTCAGTGCCGTGGTATGGGTGTCAGTGCCGTGGTGTGGGTGTCAGTGACACGGTGTGGGTGTCAGTGACACGGTGTGGGTGTCAGTGCCATGGTGTGGGTGCCAGTGCTGTGGTGTGGGTGTCAGTGCCACAGTGTGGTTGTCAGTGCCACAGTGTGGGTGTCAGTGCTGTGGTGTGGGTGTCAGTGCCACAGTGTGGGTGTCAGTGTCACAGTGTGGGTGCCAGTGCCACGGTGTGGGTGTCAGTGACACGGTGTGGGTGTCAGTGCCGTGGTGTGGGTGCCAGTACCATGGTGTAGGTGTCAGTGCCACAGTGTGGGTGTCAGTGCTGTGGTGTGGGTGTCAGTGTCATGGTGTGGGTGTCAGTGCCGTGGTATGGGTGTCAGTGGCACGGTGTGGGTGTCAGTGCCGTGGGTATGGGTGTCAGTGCCACGATGTGGGTGTCAGTGCCATGGTGTGGATGTCAGTGCTGTGGTGTGGGCGTCAGTGTCACAGTGTGGGTGTCAGTGGCACAGTGTGGGTGTCAGTGCCACAGTGTGGGTGCCAGTGTCACAGTGTGGGTGTCAGTGCCATGGTGTGGGTGTCAGTGGCATGGTGTGGGTGTCAGTGCTGTGGTGTGGGTGTCAGTGGCACGGTGTGGGTGTCAGTGCCATGGTGTGGGTGTTAGTGGCACGGTGTGGGTGCCAGTTGCCATGTGGGTGCCAGTGCCACCACAGGGGCCGCAGTGCCCTGTGTGCCCAGGACGGTGGCGTTCCCCATCCCACCATTGTTCCACCCTTTGAAGTTGGTGTTTCCTGGCGGATTTGTCCCAGCCCGTCTGCGCCGGTGCTTCCCAGCCATAAATCACCCGGCACAGGGGGTTTGACAACCGGGTACCCACGGCCACAGCCTGGCAAGGGGCTCCCCCCGAGCCCACCTTCACTTGGGACCTGCCAGGCCCGGGCAAGGACTCACTGGAGCCCGTGGTACCGCCAGGATGGGCATCACAGCGGTCCCTTCCCCACGGACCCCCATCCCCACTGACTCCCGATGGTATAACAGGACGTGGATAACTCCAGGGTTAGGATTTGGGGGAAATCACAGCGAGATTGGAGGTGACCACCACAGCCCAGCGGTTGTGCCAGGACTTAGGACGGTCCCTCCGCTCCTGTCTGGCTGCCCCCTGCGCCCTGAGGCTTCCGTCCGGGCCCAGCGCTGACGGCACTGCCGTTCCCTCCGCTATTCCCAGCATTTCCTGGGGTTTATTGTCTTCCCCTCCCTGTCCCACCTTCCTCGCAGGAAACCCTTCGTCCCACGGGGCCGGCGGCTCCGTTACCAGCAGGACGGCGCTGCCGGCCCCCTCTCCATGGGCAGGGACAGAGCCTGGGAGCTGTTCAAGCCCCCATACCCTGCCCAGACCCCAGCACGGGTCTGAGCACCCGTCAGGGCCGTGCCGGCATCGATGCCGGGGTCCCACGGCACAAAAGAGGCTGGGGATTGCCCCCAGAGCCCCTCTCCAACCGGGGGGGCTTGTTCTGTCACGGCTGTCGCCTAGCAGTCCCTTGATCCCTAAAACAATTGGGTGGGTTATTACAACGCCGCGTCTCCGGCTGCCGGATAATTGCATGTGATCCCGGCAGGGAGGGGACGTGCCACCATCATCCCGCGCCTCTGACGGCTACACCGGGCTCCCGCCGTGGGACAGGGGCTGGAGAGAAGTGGGAGAACCCAGAACGACAAGGGGGTGTTCTTGGGGGGTGAACCGGGGTCTGCTCCCTCCCCTCGTCTCATCCCCTCTCCATCCTCATTGCATCCAGATCCCCCACTGCATCCCCATCTCCACCTCATCCCATCTTCAATCCTCATCCATCCCCCCCCGCTCTTCCTACACCTCGCGGACCCCCACACCCCCCGGGGCCTCGGGCGGCAAATTCCAAAGGGCACCCGGGAAGATTAATGGCGGGGCCGGGGCCGGGGCTGGGCCGGCCGGTAACCGGATCGCCCCGCGGGAGCAGGAATGCGCCGCTGACCCCGCCGTGCCCGCCTCGCCGCGAGGGTCCCGCCACGCGGGGTCACCACGGGCTCAGCCACCACGGGCACCGCTAGCCCCCTCCCCAGCCAGGGACATCCCTCAGTCCCCAAACACGATGGAGCTCTGTCCCCGGAACCCCAAACCCAGAGACAATTCCTCGGCACGCAGGAACAGGCAGCGGCCCCGAGGTCTCTGTGACCATTCCGGGATGGATGTCCTGTGCCACATCCTGAGGATGCCATGTACCATCTCCTCTCCCCACAGCAAGATGGGCACCAGGGGTTCCATCTCCCTCTTCTCTCCCCAGCCTCAGGGGAGCAGAGCAGCCCCCCGGGATCGGGGACAGCCAGCGCTGCCGTGCCGTGCCATGGAGGCCGTGGGGACAGCGGGGGCCGTGGGGGCTGCAGGCGGCCGGCGCGGAGCAGCTGTCGGATCTAAAGTTACGGTGGCGGCTGGGGGCGGGGAGCGAGGCCCGGAGAGAGACGGGGTCCCCATGGGGGTGTCCCCCCTTGAGATCCCCCTATTGTCGCACCCCAAAGCTCCCGCGGGGCGCAGGGCTGGACCCCGCCAGGCGGGGAGGATGCGGGACAGACCGGGGCTAAGAATAGCGCTGGGGTGGGAGGAGGAGGAAGGATGGGGCTTCCTCTGCGACGCTTCTTCTTCCTCCTACCCGGCTCTGCCAGGCAGCACGTGTGACACGGGGAGGCTCCGAGTGCCACCTGCCCCCCCGCTGGACCCCCGCACCCCCATTGCCGGTGTGGCAGCCCGACAGTGTCCCCTGGAGCACCCACCGTGCCCGTACAAGTGCCACCCCCACCATTCCCTGTCGCTGTCACCCCCCCCAGCCGCTGTCAGGCCCCATCACCACTGTCAACCCCCGCCGCCGCCGCCGCGTTTCGTTGCACTTCACTTTTTAATTAACCTCGGGGCGCTGCCTCGCCAGGGTTAATGGCAGCGGTGACCCGCGCGGCCATCGATCCCCCGAGCCCTGTGCCGTGCTCGCAGCGACGGACGGGCCCCCTCGGGGTCCTGCGGGATGACAGGGGCGTGTGTCGTCCCCCCTCTTCAATCCTACGCATGGCAGAGTCCCGTAGGACCCCCGGGGTGCCCCCACTCTGCTGCCACCACTGTGGCGGTGCGGGGCTGCGGGCACACATGGCTCGAGGTGTCCCCAGACAGGTTTAGGGGTGGTCCCATAATGCCCCCC
>NC_031771.1:66941768-66944722 GCF_001522545.3 Parus major
CTCCCCGCTCAGGTGCCCCTGTCACCCCTCCTCGCTTTAATCCGGGGGTCGTTCATCTTGGGCGGGGGCCGGGCTGTCAACGCCCAGACGGGCCATTTCCGAGCCGAGTCCCCCGCGCTCGGCCCTAATTGAATCCTCATGGCCCCGCCGCCGCCTCGGCCCCGCCGCGGCACCCGCCACCGTCCCGCTGCCCGCAGCAGGTCCCCCAGGGGTCCCGGTGCCACGGGGAGCCTGGGGGTGCCCCACGCCAGGGAGCACTCGAAGCCCCCCACCCTCTCCAGCCGCCCCATCCCGGTTGTTGCTCCCCGCTCCCCCCCGGGCACAGAGACCCCCGCTCGGTGTGCAGCGAGCCCCACGGCTCTGCCCCACGGCGGGATGGGGATCCCACTCCCCGACAGCCCAGCCCGCTCCCCTCCACAGCCGCAGGTCAACTCTGGACGGAGCCCGACCCCATGGAGGTCCCAGCGGGTCCCTCTGCCGGGGCAGGGGACGCGGAGTCCCCCCCATCCCGGCCGTGCCGTGCGGGGGTCAGGGGGCGTGGGCGGCCGAGAGCCCGGCGGGGGGGCAGCGGCGTTTGCTGCAGCCGGAGCCTTTGAAATGCAACCCCCCCCGCCCACGGCCCATTTGGCTGGAGTTTGGCCCAGGCACAAATGGAGGCCCCGGAGCGAGCAGGGGATTCCGGGGGGGTGCGGCAGCTGCGGCCGGGGCTGGCGGGACCCTCTGACCGCGGCCGGTTCCTGGCACTGGCGGCTCCACGCGTGTGGCGGCTCTGGATGTGAGCTGGTGTGTCCGTGAGCCTTCCACGCACACCTGGACACAGCTGGACACACCTGCAGACCTGCGAGGAGCCCGCTGGGGTGGTTGTGCCCACACAGACACGCGGAGGGATGTGCAAAACCCCGTGTGTCCCTTGTCCTGCGCTGTCCCCGTGTCCATATCCCCATCCCATCCCATCCCGGCCCCCCACGCTCCCCCCGGGCCGTGCTTGTGCTCAGCCCCTCCGGAGCGCGGGGGGCGATGCCGCTCGTGTTAATGAATCGATGATTTGCCAACAGCCCCAGGGAGGGATCCCCGTCTCCCCTGGCTGCCCCGACTCCCGACACATCCATCCCCATTCACCGGAGCCAGGTGTAATCCCATTATTCCCGGCTCCGCTGAGGTCCCAGCCCACCACAGGGTCAGGATTTATTGCCAGTAATTGCTGGGGTCCCGTCCCCCGGCGCGGGGGGGCTCCCGGCACCCCCCCGGCGCTGCCGGCGCTCCTTACACTTTAATTCCGCACCGAGCTGTTCCCTTATTAAAGGAAAATTCATTTGCCAGCGATTTCCATGTGCCGGGGCCGCGCGGGGCCGCGGTCCTAATCGCGTTACGGAGCGCTGCGGCGCAATATTGGGATGGAGCCGATAAATAATGGATCAGGGCGGCGCGGGGAGGGGAGGCGCCTCACGGGGGCACCGCACCCCGAATTGTGTTACCCTCGGCACCCTGCTCCCCACACCCCGATCCCGGACACCCTGGCACACCCCAGCACCCCGTGCCGGCAGCTCGCGGGGATGTGCGGCCCCGGGGGGGGGAATACCCGGAGCTGCCGGTGTTTGGAGCCACGGCAGCCCCCCAGAACGGGGGATTCTGGGTGGGGGGGACACGGCAGCAGCCCCAGCTCCAACACCCCCTCACACGTGGGTCACACCCTTGTGCACACACAACCCCTCGCTCATGCGAACACACACACGAACACACACACAAACACACGCGTGTGCTGTGCCCGCTGCTGCTCATGGGGCGTCAGGGGCTGGGAGCCGAAGTTCCAGACCTCTAGGACCCCCCAGAGCCCCCCAGGGACACCCCCGGGGTGGGGGAGCGGGACAAAGGCGGAGGCTGTCAGTGCCACACCGGGTGCGGTACCCTGGGGTGCCCTCAGCCCCACGCAGTGGATGTGCCCGTCACCCTCCCCTCGGGTTGCGGGCACCCGGCCAGCCCCGGGCACTCTCCCGGCTCCGCAGGAAGCTCCAGTGTTCCTGCAAAACCCCCGAGGGCTCGTTTTGTTCCCACCCTGTGGCCTGGTTTGGGGTGAAAAGCGTTTCCCATCCTGTGTTCCCGGCAGCTGGAGCCAGCACTTCCCACACCGGGGGGAAGCCGGAGGGGTAGGGCAGGGTGTGGGGGGCTCAGCCCACCCCGGCAATGCCTCACCGGCAGCCTCGGAGCACGAGTGGGGGCTCCGGGAGGGAAGGAGGTGCCAGCACCATGATCTGGGAGCATCCCTGGGCGCAGGGATTCACCAAAACTGCTGAAGAGCAGCGGGTGGGGATAACGGGGGGCTGATGAGAGGGGGCGATGGGGTGAGGGTGACATCCCATCCATCAGGGTGGCCACCACTGCTGGGGATCTGCAGATTCCCGTCTCGCAGCCCGGTGGGAGCACTCCCACATTCCCTGCCCCGGGACTCGGCTGCCGAGATCCCGCTGGCCCCGGAGGAGCCGGAGCGTTCCAGAGGGGTTTGCTCAGCGGGTGGGCGGCCGCGATTCCTCACAAAAACGTGGAAATCACCCTGAGAAGCGATTTCCCAGTGTGTCCCAGAGCGTTAAACCAGCACTGAGACCACGGCTTCCCCCACGGGGCTGGGACCCGCGGCAGAGGGGTTGGGACTCCTGGGAAGGGCTGCGACCCCCATTCCCTGCTCACCGGGCGCTCAGGGCCTTGTGGCCGGAGCGGTGGCCTCATGCCCAAGGGGACTGGGCTCACAGGGGTCCACCCGAGTGCTGGACCCCGCGTGGGGGGGTGGGAGAGGGGGTCCCAGCTCTCCCGCATCCCGGGACAGGCTCCATCCCCCGGCGGCACGTGCGGCCACGGCGGCTCCGCCATCTCCCCGCGCCCTGCGGAGAGGACAAAAGCCGCGTGCGAGGAATCCGTGCAAACACCGCTGTGCCCGGCACGCCGCCGTGCGAGGGGCCCCG
>NC_031771.1:66946087-66955663 GCF_001522545.3 Parus major
TGCAGGGGCAGGGGGGCTTTGTCGGGATGGGGGCAGGCACCGGGCACCGGGCAGGTGGCGGGGCTGGAGGGCGGTGGGGAGGCCGTGGCGAGGCCAGGGACGCCCCTCGTCCCCCGTCCCGGGAAGTTTCCTCCTTGTCCCAGAGGGACGAGCGCGGCTGGGAGGCCCGAGAAGCCGCCGGTGCTCAGCTGGGACACCGGGGACACGCGGCAGGCTCAGTCCGAAAGGAGGGAGAAGTCCCGGGGCCGGACACAGGGAACCGGAGAGAGCCCCGGCCCCGGTGAGCCGCCGCAGGCACCGGCAGAACCGGCAGCTTTATCGGGAGCCGCGGGACCGGGCTCGGCGCCGCCGAGTCGTGACCGTGACCGTGACCGAGCGCGGGGACCGAGCGGCGGATCGGAAACCCGGTACCGACCCCGACCCTCCGCGGGGACGGCGGCTCCGTCCGGGGCTTGGCACCCCCTGTACCGGTGGGCTCCGACGGTCGCTCACGGACCCGGGCTCCCGGGTTCGGCCGAACCGGGAGGACAGACGGACACCGACAGACAGCACGGCGCCTCCGGGAACGAAAAAATCCCTTACTGGGTTGGAGAGATTGACACGGACGGACAGATCGTTACTCCGGGATTAACGGAAAATCCCTCGCACGGATGGACACACGGACAGGCAAAGCACGGCGTCGCCGGGAATGAATAAAACCGTTAGCGGGACAGACAAACCGACGCGGATAGATCGAAAAAGGCTCCGGTAATTAACATAGAAAACAATTACCGTCCCTTACAGAGACGGACAGATAGAGTCTCCGTGATTAACGTGAAAAAAAACCCATTACCGGAACGGACAGACCGACAGTCACGGCAGAGGAGCGTGCTGGTAATTAACGGATACGGTTGGGCACAATGCGACTCACGCCGGTAACGAAAAACCCTTCGGACAGACGGACACGGACCGCTGGATCAACCCTCCCGTGAGTAACCGAACCTTCGTTACCGGCCGGACGGATGAACGAGAAAGGAGCCAGGCTCCTGTAATTAACGGGGGAAAAAAAATTCCCTAATTATGGAGAGGAGTAGCGGTAATTAAGGAAGCCACCATAGCGGGCAGACGGACGGACAGACAGAGAGGGGCTCCTGTGATTAACGAATAAACCAACCCGTTAACGGGCGGACAGACGAACAGAGCGGGGACGCCTCGGGCACCTGATTTTAAGGTAAAAACCCTTTTATCTGACGAACGGACACGGCTAGGAACGAAATAAGTGAAATTATATTAAATTATTAATTAAATATCCCATTACCGGGTGGACAGACAGACGTGAACGGGGACGAAAAAAATTTCCCTTTTCCGAGACGGAAAAGAAACGGGGCCGATCGCGGCTCCCAGAATTAAGGTAAAAAGGCACATTACCGGACGGACAGATCGACAGAAGAATCGAAAATAAAATAACGAAAATAAAAATAAAATTAAAAATAAAAAAAAAGCTTTACCGGTGACCAGACAGAAAAAAAATCGGAACGATAGAGGCTCCCGAGGCGGAGGTAAATTCTCGTTACCGGCCTCATGGAAGGACAGACACGGGATTAATAAAAATGAACGAAAAAAAGCCCCGCTGCCGGCCGGACAAACACGGGAGAGATCGAGGCTCCCGGGAAGGGGGTGAAGCTCCGGTACCGGCCGGACAGATGGACACGGCCGAGCGGGGATCTCGGAATTAAAAAAAACCCGGTCGCGAACCGGCCGCGGGTAACGGCGGAACGAGTCGAGACTGGCGGACAGACGGAGGTGCCGGTAATTCAGGTAAAACCTCATTACCGGGACGGAGCCACCGACACAGCCGGGACAGCCCAGGGCTTCCGTGATGAACAAAACCGCCGCGACGGAAGGACGGACTGACAACGGAGCGATCACGGCTCCTGAGCGGGGGTAAATCCCCGTTACCGGGGTGGGCGGACGGACAGAAACGGGGCCGATCGGGGCTCCGAGAGCGGAGGGGAATCCCCGTTACTGGAAGGCGGCATCGACCCCGTTTTTGTGACGGCGGTAAAGCCGTGCTACCGGGACAGACCCACCGACTCGGCCGGGACCTCCCGGGGGTTCTCTGCCGAACGAGAAGTGGAGTCCGCGCTCCGAAGAGACCCCGGGAGCCACCGCTGTTACCGGAGGACGCACGGCCCGAGCGAGCCGCGTTATCGGGAAGCGGGCCGTGCCCGAGGACCGGAGGGGTAAAGAGATCGGGACCGCGATCGGGATTCCTCCGGCGGCGCGGAGCCGTGCCCGGGGCGGCGATCCGCGTCTCTACCGGTGCCCACAGTGCTCGGGGTGCCTCCCGGTGTCTTTGACCTGACGCCGCTGTCCCCGCAGGTCGAGGCTCGGCGGTGCCGGTGCTGTCCGGGTGCCGGTGCCGGTACCCTGCCCCACAAACCCTTCCCCACCGGGCATCCCGGGGCCGTTACCGGTGTGATGTCCTGCACCCGCTGCCCCCGCAGTCAATACACAGCAGGGCGCCCGGGGGCCGTTCCCCGGAGCGGGTCCCGGTGCAGCTCCCCGTTCTCCGTGCCCTAACCCCGCTGTTCTCCGTGTCCTAACGCCGCTGTTGTCCGTGCCCTAACCCCGCTGTCTCCGCAGGTCCGTCCCCTCCGGGTGCCTCGGGCCCTCGCCCTCCCTGCAGGAAGCGTCGCAAGTCCCGGACCGCGTTCACGGCGCAGCAGCTGCGGGAGCTGGAGCAGCGATTTCGGCGGCAGCGCTACCTCTCCCCGGTGGACCGGGACGCGCTGGCGGCGCGGCTGGCGCTTTCCGCCGCCCAGGTCATCACCTGGTTCCAGAACCGCCGCGCCAAGCTCAAGCGGGACCTGGAGGAGCTGCGGGCGGACGTGGCCTCGCTGCAAGCGCTGCCCCCCGCCGCCCTGCAGCAGCTGGCCGGGCTGCCCGAGCCCCCCCCGGGGGCTCCCGGTACCGGCACCGGGACCACAGAGCCCGCCGAGCTCTCCGAGGAGGAGATCGACGTGGCGGACTGAGCCGAACACGCTCGGCTCCGCTCGGCTCCGTTCGGATCCATTCGGACCGACACTGCTCCGTTCGGATCCACGTAGCACCATTAAGGCCGGCTCGGCTGAGTTCGGATTCATTCGGCACCATTCGGGCCAGCTCGGCTGAGTTCGTATTCACTCGGGTCGGTTCAGGCCGAGCCCACTCCGTTCGGATTCACTGGACTCCCCGTTCGGCTCCGTTCGGGTGCACTCGGGTCCGTTCGGACTGACTCGGCTCCGCCACATCCGCTCGGCTCGGTTCCGAAAGGAGCCGAGCCCAGCCCCGCCCCCTCGGTGCACCCTTTTTCGGCTTTTTTTTTTTTGTTGTTTCGTTTTGGTTTTTTTCGTCTTTCCATTGTTTGTTGTTTTTTTGGGTTTTTTTTTTAAATTTTATTTTCTATCAGCCCCGGTGTAAATATTTGCAATAAAGGCGACACCTTAATATGGACCCCCGAGCCCCCCCACCCCCCACTTTTTTCCGGGCGAGCACCTCCCACCGCGGGCATTAATTTGTTTTAACCGGTGATTAATTACCGGCTGCGGCCGCTCCTGCCCCCCTCAATTTGCATATTAATCAAATTGTATTTGATCTCACGCCTGTCACCCCCCTCCCTCCCCAAAGCTCCTGTCACCAGCCAGTGACATTACGGGAGGGTGGAGACCCCCCCTCGCTGTCCCCTGGGGCTGCAGTGACATGGGGAGCGAGGGGGGACAGAGAGGGACACGGGGTGGACAGGGACATGGGGGGCTGGAGCAGTGGGGGTCCAGGACAGTGATGGAGAGGGCTGGCAGAGACTGAGAGACACCAAAGGAAAGCCAGAGAGAAAAACAAATCTCTGATTTATTAAAAAAAAAAAAAAACCCGAATTGGTACAAATCCCTGAGGGGTCACAGGGAACGGGCCCATCCTCTCAGCACAAGGGGCTGCAGGGTGGGCCCTGACCCCCAGCACCCCCAAGGCAGGAGGGGGACACATTCCCACCCCTGGCAGTGGGGGACAAGGCACAGGCAGGTACAGGCAGGTGAGGGGGAGCCCCCCCAGCAGAGCAGGGTCAACTGAGCCCCCCGGGGGTGGCCCTGGGAGCCCCCCCAGCAGAGCAGGGTCAACTGAGCCCCCTGGGGGTGGCCCTGGGAGCCCCCCCAGCAGAGCAGGGTCAACTGAGCCCCCCGGGGGTGGCCCTGCCCTTGGCACGGGGCACGGGGGTGGGGGTGGCGTGGACCGGGTGCTTGAGCTGCAGCAACAGCTTGCTGCCCTCCACGGTGGCACCCTGGGGACAGAAGGAGAGGGCAGGTGGCACCAGGACAGGTCCCCTGTGAGGATGGGGTGTCCCAGGGCCACCCGAGGGGTAAGGGGGGGTCCACAAGCCCCCCCAGCTCACCTGCATGGCCCTGAAGGCCTCCTCGGCCTCCGCCTTCCCAGAGAAGTTGATGAAGGCACAGCGGCGTCCTGGGAGCAGCCGCATGGAGCGGATCTCCCCGAACCTGGGGAGTACAGACCCCCAGATGTGGGGGGCAACAGTTAGAGATTCCAAAATGGGGAAGTGAAGGGTTAGAGACCCCCAAACCTGCAGGGTGGGAGGGTGAGAGACTCTCAGACATGCAAAGCAGGTTTAGCAACTCCCATCCCAAAAACAGAGAGTGAAACACCTCCAAATCTGAATGGGGGAACAGAGATTCCTAAACCTGAGGAGGAACAGTTAAAGACACCCCAAGCTGTGGAACAGAGACTCCCAAACCTGGGGGTGGTGTGTGAGTCAGAGAATACTCCCCAAGCATCCTCTGCAGCTCAAAACCACCAAGAGAATGAGGGCAGGGACAGAGCTGGGGAGCTTGGGGTCACCAGGGCTGTGCCAGGGGATCGGGGTCCTGGAGGAGGAGCAGTCCTGGGGGTCACTCACCGGCCAAAGGCACCACGCAGCACCTTCTCATTGATGTGGGAGGTGATATTGCCCACCCAGAGCGGGAAGCAGTCCCTGCCAAGAGCCATGCTGGTGTTATCAGAGCCAGCACTCCCCCCTCCCCACATCACCAGACACCCGTACCTGGCAGGGTGGCTCGCTGGCAGTGTTGGGTGGCCACTGGCCACAGCAGGTCCCTGTCCCGGGTCTGTCTTGGGGGTCCCTGCATTGCTTTTCTTCACGCTTGTGTCACCTGTGTCCTGGCAGCTCCTGGTTGTCCATCCCGCTGCCGAGGGGACAAAGGGGTTCAGCGCCCACCGGGGACGCAGGGATAGCCCTGGGGTCCCCCCCAGCCCACCCACCCCCGTCCCTTACCGGGGAGAGACAGCGGCTCCTTTGCCTTGAGCAGGAAGGGGGACATGGGGACACTGCCGGGGCTGCCACACTGCTGTGAGGGGACAGGGGTGAGGCATGGGGGGTACAGCAGGACAGGGGGCAGGGGCTAGGGGGGTTGGGAAAGGGGGTCTCACCTGCAGCAAGGCCTGGCAGGCCTTCAGCTGCGTGGCTGCCTCAGTGTAAGCCCCGTCCTGCCGCAGCAGCTCCTCGAAGGTGTGCACGGCTTCGGCATAGCGCTGTGGGCCAGAGGGCACCTGCAGCCCCCTGCCTGGCCCCACGGGCACCCCACAGTGCCCACCCAGCCCAAATGGCACCTCAGAGCCTCACTGACACCCCCCAGCACCCCCAGTCTGCTGCCCAGTCCTCCCAGCCCCAACTCACACCTAACGCAAGCGGCTCCCCCTGCTCAGCCACAGCACCCCTACACCCCTCCAGTTCCCCACAGCCCCCACCCAGACCCACTGGCACCCCTCAGCCCCCTCCCCAGCCCACCAGCACCCCAAAACCCCCAGTTTGTCTGAACACCACAGCACCCTGCAGCCACTCTGCAAACCCCATACTCCCTCCTGGAACCCACCAATCCCTCACCCAGCCGTGGCACACACCTCCTCCAGCCAGCCCCACAGTCCCTGGAACCCCCCCCAGGTACCTGGAGCCCCTTCAGGGCCTTGCCCTTGCGGAAGGAGCCCTTGGGCCAGCCTGGCCGCAGCGCCAGTGCCGCCTCCGCATCCTCCAGCGCCTCCTTGTAGCGGCCCAGCTTCTCCAGGCAGTACGAGCGGTTCCCCAGGAGCCTGCGGGGATGGGGGTGTCACTGAGGCCTGCCCCTCCCGCCCCACGACCTCTGGCTCACCCCAAGCCTCTCTGCTCACCGGTGCTCCTGGGGGTTCAGCTCCAGGGCGACGGTGAAAGCCCAAACGGCCTCGGTGTGCTGGCCCATCTGGGCTGCCTCGATGCCATGGCCTGAGGAGGCCACACAGGGCTGGTTAGTGAGGACAAGGGGAGGGATGGGCTCCTAGCCCAGCCCCCCTGAGCTGGGGAGAAGCAGGGAGAGCCCCCAACACCCTCCCCTCGCCCCTCTGGGGGTCCCTACACTGACCTGCAAGCGCCAGGCTCTGCTCTACTGTGCTGGGGCTGGGTGGCCTGGGCTGGAGGGGCTGGGGGGGCACAGGTTTCTCCACAGGCTCCCCACCCCCCTTCTCTGGCACCTTCCTGCTGGGCTCCACGCTCTGTGTCCCAGGGGAACAGTCACTGCCCGGGGGGGGCAGCCGGACCTTCGCCTTCTCCCGTGCTTTGCAGACAAAAGTGCAGCTCAGGTCCAGCTCCTCCTGGGGAAGCAGGGAGGGATGGGCAGGCAGAGCCCTGGGAGCCCTCAGGCACAGATGGCTCCTCTGTAGACACTGTCCCCCACCTCTGTCACTGCCGTGTCCTCCGGCTCAGGCTCCTCCGAGGGGTCTCTGGAGTCCCCAGGGCATGGGGAGGGCTCTGGGCAGCATCCCTCATCCTCAGCACCATCTGGGGGGGCCCCAGTGCCTGCAGGGCCACTTGGGGGGCTCTGCAAGGAGCGGGAGTGGGTAAGGCAGTGGGGCTAGGGGGAGATGGCCAGCCCCCACCTCTGGGGATCCCCCAGAGCAGCAGGAGGGGTCCAGACTGGTCACTCACTGGGTCAGTGTTTTTTTTGTCCTTTTTGTTCTTTTTCTTTTGACCCACTTTCTCCTGTTTCTTCCGGTCTTTTTGTTTCTGGAAAGGGAGCGCATGGACCCACGAGCAGATGTCAGGCAGAGAAATGCAGGTCCCACCCAATCCCACCACCCTCAGCCCCCAAAGCCATGCGATCCCCGAGCTCAGGGACCCGCTGGCAGCACCCCAGGAAGAGGCAGTGACCCCAGATCCCCGTGGCCCTTCCCAGAGCTCACCCACCTTCTTCTTCTGCTTCTTCTTCTCCGCCTTCCTCTTCGCCCGCTCCTCCTCCGCCACCAGCTCCTGCGCGTTCCTCTCGGCTTCCTGCAGGAGGGACGCCCTGAGCCAGGGCCACCAGCTGGGACCCCTCTCGTGATGCCAACCCGGGACCCCCCAGCCCCCGGAGAGCAGGAGGGGCGGCGGGGCCATTCCCCACCTCTGCCGTGAGCCAGGTGTGGCGGGGCGTGGGCAGCCGGTCTAGCCGCGCATCCAGGGCGGTCGGAGAGCTCCGGGGGAGCTGCGGAGACGGCTCCCAGCACAGGAAGGGCTTGCGGAAGCCGCAGTAGCTGTAGGGAACGGAGCCCTCCGCGACGGGAACGTCCAAGAACTGGAAACCTGCGTCGAACTCGTCCTCATCGTAATCCCCATCCTCATTTTCATCATCATCGTCATCCTCCAGCTGGTAATAATCCACCCTGGGCTCTGGCAGGAGAACGGGCTGTGTAAGGAGCAGTCCCAGGCACCGGAGCCGGGCAGCCCCCGCCGCACTCACCGTCGTCCCAGAGCAGACACACGTCCCCCGACTTGTACTTGATCGCTGCCGGAGAGGGGCCCTGCGACGCCACCGAGAAGTCGCCGAAGCTGGACATTCGGTGCCGGGGGCAGAAGGGTGCTGTGGGAAGCAGAAACAGCCTTGAGCCGGCGGAGGCGGAACCGAAACCGGGCCGCCACCGAGCCCCGCTCTGGGCTCCCTTCCCGGCGTCCCCCCGGCCTTCCCACGGCCCGTACCGCCGCTCCAGCCAGCGGGGCCGAGCGTGCAGCCCCAGGGGCAGGCAGCGGGGGCAGGCCCGAAGCCGCAGCCGCCCAGCCCGGGCCCGTCCCGTTCTCGCGTCCCGCCCGAGCCCCGCATCGCCACCGCCGAACTGCACCACGGGCCTACCGGAAATATGTCACGGAGCCGCTTGAGGCCGCGCCGCCGCCATGTTGGATGCGGGCAGGACGGTGGCCCGGAGGGCCCGATCCGAGAGGAACCGGAGCTCCACATCCTCTCCCTCCGTCCCCGCCTGCCCCAAGGCCGTGGGCTCTGCCGCCCCCCGCCGCTCGTCCTGCCCCTCACGCCGGGCTCCTCCTGGCGACCAATTTGGCCCAGCCCCTCGGATTAGCGAGGGCGCGGCCTAAGCCTCTTTGCTGCCGCCGCCCCCGGCATGGCCCGGCATGGACGCCGGCGGCGCTGAGCGGCGCGGCGGAGAGCTATGCCTGCAGGTGAGGCCGCTCGGGGCAGGGGGGGCTCGGACACCCCTGGCGGGGCAGCGGCGGGGCCGGGCCGGTAACGGGGTGGGCAGGGGGGCTCCGGGCCCAGGCAGCGCTGCGTCTCCATGGCAACGACACAGGGGGCGGGGCGGGGGGTGTGGCCAAAAGTGGCGAGCCCTGATCGGGGGCGTGGCCACAGCGGGAGTCGGATGGGGGCGTGGCAATGGGCATAGACATTTGTTTAGTGGGCGTGGTCACGAGTGCCCCCGCCCCTCGCCCCGGCGCGGGGGTCCTAAGCCCCCTGTACCCCTCCAGGTGGGCGAAGCCGGTCTGGGCGGCCTCATTCTGCTGCTGCTGACGGCCCGGCCGGGACCGGGCGATGGGGCTGCCCGCGGGGAGCTGCCCGAACCCGGTGAGACACCCGGGGACCACAATGGGGTGTGGTGTTCTGGGGGGCTGCGGGAATCCTGATAGGGTGCGTGGCCCTGGGGGGAGTGTGGAGGACCCTAATGGGGTCTAGGGTCCTTGGGGGGGGCATTGATGGCATGTCACGGGGTGTGGGGACACCAAGGGGCTGTGGCATCCTGGGGGACTTTTGGGGAACATGACTGGGTCCTGGTGGTGTCGGGGTTAGGATGGCAGTGGGGCAGTGATGGGGCGATGTGTGCAGGTGCTGCCCCACAGCAAGGTTCTGTGCACTGGGCGTCCCCACCCTACACCATGGTCCCTGCCCCATCATGAGGGTCCTGTGCCCCCCAGGCGGGTCGCGGGGGACCCTGGCACGCTCCTTGCAGCGGGCAGAGGCCATGCTGCGCAGCGTCACCCCGGGACTGCGGCGCCTGCTGTCCCCGCGGTCTTACCGGCGCAGTGACGGCGATGATGACGACGAGGATGAGGACGAAGCAGCGTCCGTCGTGGTCCCGTTGGAGCAAACCTTCCCAGGCCTGCGCCGCTGGCTCTGCGTCTGGGAGGACCCTCGCACCGAGACTTTCCTGGGGTACGTGCGGCCCCATCCCAGTGGCGCCGGTGACTTTTCTGGGGACGCCGCGCGGCAGCGCGTGGCGGAGCGGGGAGCGGCCCTGCACGCGCTGCTGCAGCACCGCCACCAG